>NC_088235.1:3910410-3912115 GCF_036934945.1 Oncorhynchus masou masou
CAGTAACGGTGTTATTCCTCTACAGGACCAGTAATGGTGTTATTCCTCTACAGGACCAGTAATGGTGTTATTCCTCTACAGGACCAGTAATGGTGTTATTCCTCTACAGGACCAGTAATGGTGTTATTCCTCTACAGGACCAGTAATGGTGTTATTCCTCTACAGGACCAGTAATGGTGTTATTCCTCTACAGGACCAGTAATGGTGTTATTCCTCTACAGGACCAGTAATGGTGTTATTCCTCTACAGGACCAGTAATGGTGTTATTCCTCTACAGGACCAGTAACGGTGTTATTCCTCTACAGAACCAGTAATGGTGTTATTCCTCTACAGGACCAGTAATGGTGTTATTCCTCTACAGGACCAGTAACGGTGTTATTCCTCTACAGGACCAGTAACAGTGTTATTCCTCTACAGGACCAGTAATGGTGTTATTCCTCTACAGCACCAGTAACGGTGTTATTCCTCTACAGGACCAGTAATGGTGTTATTCCTCTACAGGACCAGTAATTGTGTTATTCCACTACAGGACCAGTAATGGTGTTATTCCTCTACAGGACCAGTAACGGTGTTATTCCTCTACAGCACCAGTATTTCCATCACCAGGGCTGACACTGACACTTGGACAAGGAAGTGTCAACAACCTCTGCATAATCAGAACAGTTGCCTCAGAGGTGGAAACCAGTGTTTGGCCCAAAACAACTTTGGTGCAAAGTCTGGAAACACTTGTGCAAAGCCTGTGTGTGTGTGTGTGTGTGTTATTGTGTGTGTGTGTGTGTGTGTGTGTGTGTGTGTGTGTGTGTGTGTGTGTGTGTGTGTGTGTGTCGCACAGAGGGCACTTACCTTTTTGTTGTTTTCCTTAATATCCTGAGGATTGAGGGTCTTGTAGTCTCTGGAGAGAACAGAGGGAGAGAGAGAGAGAGAGAGAGAGAGAGAGAGAGAGAGAACAGAGGGGAGAGAGACAGAGACAGAGAGAGAGAGGAGAGAGAGAGAGAACAGAGAAAAAGAGAGAGAGAGGAGAGAGAACAGAGAAAGAGAGAGACAGAGAGAGAGAACAGAGAGAGAACAGAGAAAGAGAGAGAGAGAACAGAGACACAGAGAGAGAGACAGAGAGATAGAGAGAGAACAGAGGGGAGAGAGAGAACAGAGGGGAGAGAGAGAAGAGGGGAGAGAGAGAAGAGGGGAGAGAGAGAGAACAGAGGAGAGAGAGAGAACAGAGAGAGAGACAGAGAGAGAGAGAGACAGAGACAGACAGAGAACAGAGAGGAGAGAGAGAGAACAGAGAACAGAGAGGAGAGAGGAGAGAGAGGAGAGAGAGAGAGGAGAGAGAGAACAGAGAAAGAGAGAGAGAGAGGAGAGAGAGAACAGAGAAAGAGAGAGAGAACAGAGACAGAGAGAGAGAGAGAGAGAGAGAGAGAGAGAGAGACAAAGAAAGAGAGAGACAGAGAGAGAGAACAGAGAAAGAGAGAGAGAGAACAGAGAAAGAGAGAGAGAGAACAGAGAGAGAGAGAGAGAGAGAGAGAAAAGAGAAAGAGAGAGAGAGAACAGAGACAGAGAGAGAGAGGAGAGAGAACAGAGAGAGAGAGAGAACAGAGACAGAGAGATAGAGAGAGAGAGAACAGAGAAAGTGAGAGACAGAGAGAGAGAGAGAGACAGAGAGAGAGAGAACAGAGAAAGAGAGAGAGAGAACAGAGACAGAGAGAGA
>NC_088235.1:3912615-3930115 GCF_036934945.1 Oncorhynchus masou masou
CCCCCAACACACACACACATCGTATTCATCCCCCAACACACACATACTGTATTCCTTCCCAACACACACACACTGTATTTCTCCCCCAACACACACACACACTGTATTCCTCTCCCAACACACACCCACCGTAATCCTCCCCCAACACACACACCATATTCCTCCCCCAACACACACACACACCATATTCCACCCCCAACACACACACCGTATTCCTCCCCCAACACACACACCCACCGTATTCCTCCCCAACACACACACACACCGTATTCCTCCCCCAACACACACACCGTATTCCTCCCCCAACACACACCCACCGTAATCCTCCCCCAACACACACACACACACACCGTATTCCTCCCCCAACATACACACACCGTATTCCTCCCCCAACACACACACACACCGTATTCCTCCCCCAACACACACACCCACCGTATTCCTCCCCAACACACACACACCATATTCCTCCCACAACACACACACCGTATTCCTCCCCCAACACACACACACCGTATTCCCCCGCAAAACACACACACACACCGTATTCCTCCCCCAACACACACACACTGTATTTCTCCCCCAACACACACACACACCGTATTCCTCCCCCAACACACACACACCGTATTCCTCCCCCAACACACACACACCCACCGTATTCCTCCCCAACACACACCCACCGTATTCCTCCCCCAACATACACACACCTTATTCCTCCCCCAACATACACACACTGTATTCCTCCCCCAACATACACACACCGTATTCCTCCCCCAACACACACACACTGTATTTCTCCCCCAACACACACACACACCTTATTCCTCCCCCAACACACACCCACCGTATTCCTCCCCCAAAACACACACACACCTTATTCTTCCCCCAACACACACCCACCGTATTCCTCCCCCAAAATACACACACACACTGTATTCCTCACCCAACACACACACCGTATTCCTCCCCCAACACACACCCACCGTATTCCTCCCCCAACACACACCCACCGTATTCCTCCCCCAAAATACACACACACACCGTATTCCTCCCCCAACACACACACACACCGTATTCCTCCCCCAACACACACACACACCTTATTCCTCCCCCAACACACACCCACCGTATTCCTCCCCCAAAATACACACACACACTGTATTCCTCACCCAACACACACACCGTATTCCTCCCCCAACACACACCCACCGTATTCCTCCTCCAACACACACCCACCGTATTCCTCCCCCAAAATACACACACACACCATATTCCTCCCCCAACACACACCCACCGTACTACCCACAGGGATCTAGTCAACAGTAGTGTACCATTACCCATATGGCTCTGGTCAACAGTAGTGCACTACATTACCCACAGGGCTCTGGTCAACAGTAGTGTACCATTACCCATAGGGCTCTGGTCAACAGTAGTGTACCATTACCCATATGGCTCTGGTCAACAGTAGTGCACTACATTACCCACAGGGCTCTGGTCAACAGTAGTGTACCATTACCCATAGGGCTCTGGTCAACAGTAGTGTACCATTACCCATATGGCTCTGGTCAACAGTAGTGTACCATTACCCATATGGCTCTGGTCAACAGTAGTGTACCATTACCCATAGGGCTCTGGTCAACAGTAGTGCACTACATTACCCACAGGGCTCTGGTCAACAGTAGTGCACTACATTACCCACAGGGCTCTGGTCAACAGTAGTGTACCATTACCCATATGGCTCTGGTCAACAGTAGTGCACTACATTACCCACAGGGCTCTGGTCAACAGTAGTGTACCATTACCCATAGGGCTCTGGTCAACAGTAGTGTACCATTACCCATATGGCTCTGGTCAACAGTAGTGTACCATTACCCACAGGGCTCTGGTCAACAGTAGTGTACCATTACCCATAGGGCTCTGGTCAACAGTAGTGTACCATTACCCATATGGCTCTGGTCAACAGTAATGTACCATTACCCACAGGGCTTTGGTCAACAGTAGTGTACCATTACCCATAGGGCTCTGGTCAACAGTAGTGTACCATTACCCATAGGGCTCTAGTCAACAGTAGTGCACTACATTACCCACAGGGCTCTGGTCAACAGTAGTGTACCATTACCCACAGGGCTCTGGTCAACAGTAGTGTACCATTACCCATAGGGCTCTGGTCAACAGTAGTGTACCATTACCCATATGGCTCTGGTCAACAGTAGTGCACTACATTACCCACAGGGCTCTGGTCAACAGTAGTATACCATTACCCACAGGGCTCTGGTCAACAGTAGTGTACCATTACCCATAGGGCTCTAGTCAACAGTAATGTACCATTACCCATAGGGCTCTAGTCAACAGTAGTGTGCCATCACCCATAGGGCTCTAGTCAACAGTAATGCACCATTACCAATAGGGCTCTGGTCAACAGTAATGTACCATTACCCATAGGGCTCTAGTCAACAGTAATGTACCATTACCCATAGGGCTCTAGTCAACAGTAGTGTGCCATCACCCATAGGGCTCTAGTCAACAGTAATGTACCATTACCCATAGGGCTCTGGTCAACAGTTGTGCACTACATTACCCCTAGGGCTCTGGTCAACAGTAGTGTGCCATTACCCATAGGGCTCTGGTCAACAGTAGTGCACTACATTACCCACATGGCTCTGGTCAACAGTAATGTACCATTACCCATAGGGCTCTAGTCAACAGTAATGCACCATTACCCATAGGGCTCTGGTCAACAGTAATGTACCATTACCCACAGGGCTCTAGTCAACAGTAATGTACCATTACCCACAGGGCTCTAGTCAACAGTAATGTACCATTACCCCTAGGGCTCTGGTCAACAGTAGTGCACTACATTACCCACATGGCTCTGGTCAACAGTAGTGTACCAATACCCACAGGGCTCTGATCAACAGTAGTGCTCTACATTACCCATAGGGCTCTGATCAACAGTAGTGCTCTACATTACCCCTAGGGCTCTGATCAACAGTAGTGCTCTACATTACCCATAGGGCTCTGATCAACAGTAGTGCTCTAAATTACACATAGGACTCTGATCAACAGTAGTGCTCTACATTACCCATAGGACTCTGATCAACAGTAGTGCTCTACATTACCCATAGGGCTCTGATCAACAGTAATGTCCCCTCCTATCATTATTAATTCATTACATTACTGTCCCCTCCTATCATTATTAATTCATTACATTACTGTCCCCTCCTATCATTATTAATTAATTACATTACTGTCCTCTCCTATCACTATTAATTCATTACTGTCCCCTCCTATCATTATTAATTCATTACTGTCCCCTCATATCATTATTAATTAATTACATTACTGTCCCCTACAATCATTATTAATTCATTACTGTCCCTTCCTTTCATTATTAATTCATGAAATTACTGTCCCCTCCTATCATTAATAATTCATTACTGTCCCCTCCTATCATTTTTAATTCATTACTGTCCCCTCCTATCACTATTAATTCATTACTGTCCCCTCCTATCATTAATAATTCATTACTGTCCCCTCCTATCACTATTAATTCATTACTGTCCCCTCCTATCATTTTTAATTCATTACATTACTGTCCCCTCCTATCATTATTAATTCATTACTGTCCCCTCCTATCATTATTAATTCATTACTGTCCCCTCCTATCATTAATAATTGCATTACTGTCCCCTCCTATCATTATTAATTAATTACATTACTGTCCCCTCCTATCATTATTAATTAATTACATTACTGTCCCCTCCTATCATTATTAATTCATTACATTACTGTCCCCTCATATCATTATTAATTCATTACTGTCCCATCCTACCATTATTAATTCATTACATTACTGTCCCCTCCTATCACTATTAATTCATTAAATTACCGTCCCCTCCTATCATTATTAATTAATTACTGTCCACTCCTATCATTATTAATTCATTACATTACTGTCCCCTCCTATCATTTTTAATTCATTACATTACTGTCCCCTCCTATCATTATTAATTAATTACATTACTGTCCCCTCCTATCATTATTAATTAATTACATTACTGTCCCCTCCTATCATTATTAATTCATTACTGTCCCCTCCTATCATTATTAATTAATTACATTACTGTCCCCTCCTTTCATTATTAATTAATGACATTACTGTCCCCTCCTATCATTATTAATTCATGACATTACTGTCCCCTCCTATCATTATTAATTAATTACATTACTGTCCCCTCCTATCATTTTTAATTCATTACATTACTGTCCCCTCCTATCATTAATAATTCATTACATTACTGTCCCCTCCTATCATTATTAATTAATTACATTACTGTCCCCTCCTATCATTTTTAATTCATTACATTACTGTCCCCTCCTATCATTATTAATTCATTACATTACTGTCCCCTCCTATCATTATTAATTCATTACATTACTGTCCCCTCCTATCATTATTAATTCATTACATTACTGTCCCCTCCTATCATTATTAATTCATTACATTAATGTCCCCTCCTATCATTTTTAATTCATTACATTACTGTCCCCTCCTATCATTATTAATTCATTACATTACTGTCCCCTCCTATCATTATTAATTAATTACATTACTGTCCCCTCCTATCATTATTAATTAATTACATTACTGTCCCCTCCTATCACTATTAATTCATTACTGTCCCCTCCTATCATTATTAATTCATTACATTAGTGTCCCCTCCTATCACTATTAATTAATTACATTAGTGTCCCCTCCTATCACTATTAATTAATTACATTACTGTCCCCTCCTATCACTATTAATTCATTACTGTCCCCTCCTATCATTATTAATTAATTACATTACTGTCCCCTCCTATCATTATTAATTCATTACTGTCCCCTCCTATCATTATTAATTCATTACATTAGTGTCCCCTCCTATCACTATTAATTAATTACATTAGTGTCCCCTCCTATCACTATTAATTAATTACATTAGTGTCCCCTCATATCACTATTAATTAATTACATTAGTGTCCCCTCCTATCACTATTAATTCATTACATTACTGTCCCCTCCTATCATTATTAATTAATTACTGTCCCCTCCTATCATTATTAATTAATTACATTACTGTCCCCTCCTATCATTATTAATTCATTACTGTCCCCTCCTATCATTATTAATTAATTACATTACTGTCCCCTCCTATCATTAATAATTAATTACATTACTGTCCCCTCCTATCATTATTAATTCATTACTGTCCCCTCCTATCATTATTAATTAATTACATTACTGTCCCCTCCTATCATTATTAATTCATTACTGTCCCCTCCTATCATTATTAATTAATTACATTACTGTCCCCTCCTATCATTAATAATTCATTACATTACTGTCCCCTCCTATCATTATTAATTAACCACATCCAACAGCAGAACCGTTCTGCAAAGTGCACTACTTTTGACCAAGAACCATAGGGAATTCCATAGGGCTCCGGGCAAAAGTAGTGCACTCTATAGGGAACAGGGTGCCAATTGGGACTGTGGAACAGAACAGGCGTGGTAATATGACACCCCTTAAATTAGTTCTAACATCCTGACACCCCGTGGGGGGGAGGGTCAAAGAGAGGGGCTAATGAAGGGGGCGGGGGCCATTATGCTAATCTTTCCCAGCCTGTCTGTGAACAGAGCAGGGGGCAGCTCCACTGAGCTTTAGCTGTTCTCTCTGTGCCTGTCACGCTCTCTCTTTCGCTCTCTCAGGAAGCCTATCCACCCTCCCCCTCTCTCTCTGTTTCAATTCATTGTTTCTCTCCCTCGCTCTCTTTTCCTAACGCTCTTTCTCTCTGTACATCCTCATCTCCTCCTTTTATTGGTATAAATATCCCTTGAATATCCATCAAGAAATTGTTGAGTTCAAAATGGAGAGCACAGTATTTGGGCCTGTGTTAGATGTTCTAAATGTAGAGGGCCTGTGTTAGACATTCTAAATGGAGAGCACAGTATTTGGGCCTGTGTTAGATGGTCAAAATGGAGAGCACAGTATTTGGGCCTGTGGTAGACGTTCTAAATGGAGAGGGCCTGTGTTCGACATTCTAAATGGAGAGCACAGTATTTGGGCCTGTGTTAGACGTTCTAAATGGAGAGGGCCTGTGTTCGACATTCTAAATGGAGAGCACAGTATTTGGGCCTGTGTTAGACGTTCTAAATGGAGAGGGCCTGTGTTCGACATTCTAAATGGAGAGCACAGTATTTAGGCCTGTGTTAGACGTTCTAAATGGGGAGGGCCTGTGTTAGACGTTCTAAATGGGGAGTGCCTGTGTTAGACGTTCTAGATGGGGAGGGCCTGTGTTAGACATTCTAAATGGATAGGGCCTGTGTTAGACATTCTAAATGGGGAGGGCCTGTGTTAGACGTTCTAAATGGGGAGGGCCTGTGTTAGACGTTCTAAATGGAGAGGGCCTGTGTTAGACATTCTAAATGGGGAGGGCCTGTGTTTAGATGTATTAAATGGGGAGGGCCTGTGTTAGACGTTCTAAATGGGGAGGGCCTGTGTTAGACGTTCTAAATGGGGAGGGCCTGTGTTTAGATGTATTAAATGGGGAGGGCCTGTGTTAGACATTCTAAATGGGAGGGCCTGTGTTAGACATTCTAAATCATTTACATTACATTTAAGTCATTTGGCAGACGCTCTTATCCAGAGCGACTTACATGGGGAGGGCCTGTGTTAGACATTCTAAATGGGGAGGGCCTGTGTTAGACATTCTAAATGGGGAGGGCCTGTGTTAGACATTCTAAATGGGGAGGGCCTGTGTTAGACATTCTAAATGGGGAGGGCCTGTGTTAGACATTCTAAATCTGGAGGGCCTGTGTTATACATTCTAAATGGGGAGGGCCTGTGTTAGACATTCTAAATGGGGAGGGCCTGTGTTAGACATTCTAAATGGGGAGGGCCTGTGTTATACATTCTAAATGGGGAGGGCCTGTGTTATACATTCTAAATGGGGAGGGCCTGTGTTAGACATTCTAAATGGGGAGGGCCTGTGTTATACATTCTAAATGGGGAGGGCCTGTGTTAGACGTTCTAAATGGGGAGGGCCTGTGTTATACATTCTAAATGGGGAGGGCCTGTGTTAGACATTCTAAATGGGGAGGGCCTGTGTTAGACATTCTAAATGGGGAGGGCCTGTGTTAGACATTCTAAATGGGGAGGGCCTGTGTTAGACATTCTAAATGGGGAGGGCCTGTGTTAGACATTCTAAATGGGAAGGGCCTGTGTTAGACACTCTAAATGGGGAGGGCCTGTGTTAGAAGGGCCTGTGTTAGACGTTCTAAATGGGGAGGGCCTGTGTTAGACATTCTAAATGGGGAGGGCCTGTGTTATACATTCTAAATGGGGAGGGCCTGTGTTAGACATTCTAAATGGGGAGGGCCTGTGTTAGACATTCTAAATGGGGAGGGCCTGTGTTAGACATTCTAAATGGGAAGGGCCTGTGTTAGACACTCTAAATGGGGAGGGCCTGTGTTAGAAGGGCCTGTGTTAGACGTTCTAAATGGGGAGGGCCTGTGTTAGACGTTCTAAATGGGGAGGGCCTGTGTTAGACATTCTAAATGGATAGGGCCTGTGTTAGACATTCTAAATGGGGAGGGCCTGTGTTAGATGAAAAGCTACACGTTGAATTGATGGATGTGTATTAACACAAGCTGCCCAATTAGTGTTCTCAACAGGTGGTGGCGCGGGAGACAACCTTGTTTATGTGAGTTAAATCAACTCCATGTGTTAGTTAATAGATACTGCTCCTCTGCCAAGCCCTCTAAACGTTTCACACCTTAGTGGAAGTGTAAACACACTCAATGCTAAACACACATGCTGACTTTACTAGCTTAAAGGGACAGTTCGAGATTTAGGCAATTAAGGCCTTTTTTTCTATTTACCAAATTAACTCATGCCTTTTTTATGTCTCTGCGTGCGTGCAGTTTGAAGGAAGTTGAGGTCGTTTTTGGAGCGGTTGCTAACTAGTGTTAGCACAATGACTGGATGTTGTTTATGGGATCCACTAGCATGAGTTCATCTGACTCTGGGTAAGCAGAAAATAGGGCTTAATTGACAAAACCTCTAATTATTCCTTTAACCCCAGTACATGGGTTGAGGGTATACACAAATAAAGTAGCTTTTTGTATAAAAAATAAGAATCTATAAATGAAATGAACATGACATTATACCAGCCCCAAATGTGACAACGACGCCACCCAACCCTACACATCAACTCAATACCCATGTCAAAAACAGTCAACAGTCCTTCTAAATGACTATTTGAATGAGAATGTATTGCTGAAGCCAGCTGTTGGAATCAGTAGCCTAGAGTGGTCATAGGTCCACTACAATGGGGAAATAGCCTAGAGTGGTCATAGGTCCACTACAATGGGGAAATAGCCTAGAGTGGTCATAGGTCCATTACAATGGGGAAATAGCCTAGAGTGGTCATAGGTCCACTACAATGGGGAAATAGCCTAGAGTGGTCATTGGTCCACTACAATGGGGAAATAGCCTAGAGTGGTCATTGGTCCACTACAATGGGGAAATAGCCTAGAGTGGTCATAGGTCCATTACAATGGGGAAATAGCCTAGAGTGGTCATAGGTCCATTACAATGGGGAAATAGCCTAGAGTGGTCATAGGTCCATTACAATGGGGAAATAGCCTAGAGTGGTCATAGGTCCATTACAATGGGGAAATAGCCTAGAGTGGTCATAGGTCCACTACAATGGGGAAATAGCCTAGAGTGGTCATTGGTCCACTACAATGGGGAAATAGCCTAGAGTGGTCATTGGTCCACTACAATGGGGAAATAGCCTAGAGTGGTCATAGGTCCATTACAATGGGGAAATAGCCTAGAGTGGTCATAGGTCCATTACAATGGGGAAATAGCCTAGAGTGGTCATAGGTCCATTACAATGGGGAAATAGCCTAGAGTGGTCATAGGTCCATTACAATGGGGAAATGGGCTGGTGACAACAGCAGAGCTGCGTTCCAAAAGGAATCCTATTCTATATATATATATAGTGCAGTACTTTTGACCATAGCCATGTGGAGTCCTGGTCAATCTGGTGAAAAGTAGTGCACTACATAGGGCATAGGGTGCAGTTTGGGATTCCCCATAGCATAGACGCAGGGCCTGTTAGTAAGAGAATAGGGTCATTACCCAGATCAACCCCTGGTCATAACACCATCACTGTTAAAACAACTGAAGCCGTTAGCATGAGAAAAGGACAGTTAACTGAGTAGCGTAGCTCAAATACAATTATGTCTTCAGGCCCGCAATTTGGTAACTAAACAGTCATCAATTATGCAAACCCAAACTGTTAAAGACAGAGAACACGATGTACAGCAGTGGCTCTAGATTCTAGATCCAAACTTTTAGTTAAAGACAGAGAACACTATGTACAGCAGTGGCTCTAGATTCTAGATCCAAACTTTTAGTTAAAGACAGAGAACACTATGTACAGCAGTGGCTCTAGATTCTAGATCCAAACTGTTAAAGACAGAGAACACTATGTACAGCAGTGGCTCTAGATTCTAGATCCAAACTGTTAAAGACAGAGAACACTATGTACAGCAGTGGCTCTAGACTCTAGATCCAAACTGTTAAAGACAGAGAACACTATGTACAGAAGTTGCTCTAGATTCTAGATCCAGACTGTGAGTTAAAGACAGAAAACACTATGTACAGCAGTGGCTCTAGATTCTAGATCCAAACTGTTAAAGACAGAGAACACTATGTACAGCAGTGGCTCTAGATTCTAGATCCAAACTGTTAAAGACAGAGAACACTATGTACAGCAGTGGCTCTAGATTCTAGATCCAAACTGTTAAAGACAGAGAACACTATGTACAGCAGTGGCTCTAGATTCTAGATCCAAACTGTTAAAGACAGAGAACACTATGTACAGCAGTGGCTCTAGACTCTAGATCCAAACTGTTAAAGACAGAGAACACTATGTACAGCAGTGGCTCTAGACTCTAGATCCAAACTGTTAAAGACAGAGAACACTATGTACAGCAGTGGCTCTAGACTCTAGATCCAAACTGTTAAAGACAGAGAACACTATGTACAGCAGTGGCTCTAGACTCTAGATCAACGACGTGTTCTTTTCTCTACCAATGCGGATAAAGACTAAGTTTAACATTGACAATATAAGAGTGGATAATAAAACTGATTTAAAAGGCATTTAAATTATTTCTAGCCAAACAAGCGGCTACATTTAAATCAAAGGGACATTTAGTAAGAAGAAAAACTAAGGCCTAAAATAATATAACTGTAAAATAAACAGAATAGAACTCGTGTCTTAGTGGCTTTTAGCAGCTGTGTGTGTCGATCTGCTCTGCTCAGTGTGTGTGTGTGTGTGTGTGTGTGTGTGTGTGTAATCCGGCCGGCTCTACTCTGCTATGTGTCTGTTGTTGGCCGTTGGGCCGGGGTCGCAGTGGCGGGGGAGATGAAAGCGTTGTCGGGGACGATGGCAGGACGGTTCAATAAAGAAGAGATTATCATAAGCAGTCATTGTCCCCCAGCCTCTCAGAATAACATGTGTGCGTGAGTGAGTGTGTATGCTCATGTGTGTGCGTGAGTGTGTGTGTATGCTCATGTGTGTGTGTGAGTGAGTGTGTATGCTCATGTGTGTGTGTGTGTGTGTGTGTGAGTGAGTGTGTATGCTCATGTGTGTGTGTGTGTGTGTGTGTGTGTGTGAGTGTGTATGCTCATGTGTGTGTGTGTGTGAGTGAGTGTGTATGCTCATGTGTGTGTGTGAGTGAGTGTGTATGCTCATGTGTGTGTGTGTGTGAGTGAGTGTGTATGCTCATGTGTGTGTGTGTGTGAGTGAGTGTGTATGCTCATGTGTGTGTGTGTGTGAGTGAGTGTGTATGCTCATGTGTGTGTGTGAGTGAGTGTGTATGCTCATGTGTGTGTGTGAGTCTGTGTGTGAGTATTGTACCACAGATATCAGACTAAAGCTAATCGGCCATATCAGTAGCAGGCCCAGAAACAGCCTCAGCCTGCCCTGCTCTGTCTGCCCTGCCCTGTCTGCCCTGTTTGTTCTGTCTGCCCTGTTTGTTCTGTCTGCCCTGTCTGCTCTGTCTGTCCTGTCTGCTCTGTCTGCTCTGTCTGTCCTGTCTGCTCTGTCTGTCCTGTCTGCTCTGTCCTGTCCTGTCTGCCCTGTCTGTCTGCTCTGTCTGTCCTGTCTGCTCTGTCTGTCCTGTCTGCTCTGTCTGCCAGCAGCTAACTTCAGCTCAGAGTGAACTACATTATATGTACACAACAGTATGTGAACACGCCTTCAAATTAGTGGATTCGGCTATTTCAGCCACAGCCGTTGCTGACAGGTGTATAAAATCGAGCACACCGCCATGCAATCTCCATAGACAAACATTGGCAGTGGAATGGCCTTACTGAAGAGCTCACTAACTTTCAACGTGGCACCGTCATAGGATGCCACATTTACAACAAGTCAGTTTGTCAAATTTCTGCCCTGCTAGATCTGCCCTGGTTAACGTTATATTTTGTTGGTAGGTCACACAAGCTCACAGAACGGGACAGCGTGTTGAGAGTAACAATCGTTTGTCCTCGGTTGCAACACTCACTATCGATTTCCAAACTGCCTCTTGGAAGCAACATCAGCAAGTCAGAACTGTTCGTCGGAAGCTTCATGAAATGTGTTTCCACGGCCTGAACAGCCGCACACAAGCCTAAGATCACCATGTGCAAAGCCAAGCGGCGGCTGGAGTGGTGTAAAGCTCGCCGCCATTGGGCTCTGGAGCCGTGGAAACGTTTTCTCTGGAGTGACGAATCACGCTCACTATCTGGCAGTCCGACGGACTAATCTGGGTTTGGCGGATGCCAGGAGAACGCCACCTGCCCGACTGACTGCATAGTGCCAACTGTAAAGTTTGGTGGAATAATGGTCTGGGGCTGTTATTCATGGTTCGGGCCCCTTAGTTCCAGTGAAGGGAAATCTTAACCCCACAGCCATTCTAGACGATTCTGTGCTTCCAACTTTGTGGCAACAGTTTGGGAAAGGCCCTTTCCTGTTTCAACATGACAATGCCCCTGTGCACAAAGCGAAGTCCATACAGAAATGGTTTGTCGAGATCGGTGTGGAAGAACTTGACTGGCCTGCACCGAACCCCGACCTCACCAATGCTCTTATGGCTGAATGGAAGCAAGTCCCTGCAGCAATGTTCCAACCTCTAGTGGAAAGGCTTCCCAGAACAGTGGAGGCTGTTATAGCAGCAAAGGGGGGACCAACTCCATATGAATGCCTATGATTTTGGAATGAGATGTTGGATGGGCAAGTGTCCACATACTTTTAGTGTATTTCTAGGAAAGCGAGAACACAAACAGAGGGGGAGGGAGAGAATATAGAGGGGGGCTGGAAAAGACAAGTCAGAAAACAAGAAAGTCAGAAGGGGAAAGGAGAGGAGGGTTCTCAGTGATCATTTCCGTGCCCGTTTAGAAAAGTCTAAATTCCACGTAGTCTCAGAACAGCAGTGGTTAGTTACCCCCTCTACCCCCTTACCCCTTCCCACCCCCTTCTACTCCCCCTGCCTCCCCCTCTCTCTCCCAGGGACTCCATCCACCCAGCTGGTTTTATCTGAAGATTGTCAGACAATGCCTAGAGGATCCCATCCCCCTAATCTT
Source organism: Oncorhynchus masou masou (assembly GCF_036934945.1). Lineage (NCBI taxonomy): Eukaryota > Metazoa > Chordata > Actinopteri > Salmoniformes > Salmonidae > Oncorhynchus > Oncorhynchus masou. Next base: position 3,925,297 of record NC_088235.1, read on the forward strand.
CCTAAAAACCCCCCTTTCATCCCAACTGGTAAAGAATGATAGAAAAGGGCTGCTGACACTGAGCTGGGAAACCACACTGCACATCTGGGAGGGGGGGGGTGATGGTGTGTGTGTGTGAGAGAGAGAGAGAGAGAGAGAGAGAGAGAGAGAGAGAGAGAGAGAGAGAGAGAGAAAGCGAGAGAGAGAGAGAAAAGAGAGAGAGATTGTGTTTGTGCGTTAGGGAGGGAGGGGGGTTGGGGGTAGAGGGTATTGGGGTGTTGGTGTAGTTAACTAATTAAATAGTTTTGCTGCTCAAACATTCAAATGGCCAAAGAGGAGATTAAGGGGGTGGGAGTTTTTAAATTTTTTAATCTGTGTTCTGACCCAACAAATCCCCCCCCCATCCCCGCAGTCACACACACACACACACACACACACACACACACACACACACACACACACACACACACACACACACACACACACACACACACACACACACACACACACACACACACACACACACACACACACACACACACTAACTACCAGATTAGTTTGTTTCAACCCTCAAAGGGTTAAAAGGCAATAGGTTTAGGCACATTCCAGAGATTTTTCTCTCCCAAATACAACTGATTTTAAAATGGACTACAAGCACTTAAAGTCAGTGAGTTGTGAACTGCTGTCCATACTAACAACAAATATATTTTACAATTTACAAATAACCTGGAAGCAACAGCCAAGAGAGCTTCTTTTCCAACTAGCCTCATCTCTATTGGCCTGTGAGTTAATTGATCAAACACAATTGAATTGATTTAATTGATTCATCCTTCCTTTCTCCCCTCTCTTTTTTGATGTAGAGTCTCCTTGTTTTTTAAAAGGCATTTTAAATCCTATGTAATTATATTATTATTATTAAAAAGGTCACTGATAAAAACGTACAAATTCCTCCAAACTCTCCAAAACTTCCCACAGACATACCAGAGAAGCAGACAGACAAGACAACGACTCGTCCATAGTCGTTAACAAGACAACGACTCGTCCATAGCCATTAACAAGACGACTCGTCCATAGCCGTTACCAAGACAACGACTCGTCCATAGCCGTTAACAAGACGACTCGTCCATAGCCGTTAACAAGACAACGACTCGTCCATAGCCGTCAACAAGACGACTCGTCCATAGCCGTTAACAAGACGACTCGTCCATAGCCGTTACCAAGACAACGACTCGTCCATAGCCGTTAACAAGACGACTCGTCCATAGCCGTTAACAAGACGACTCGTCCATAGCCGTTACCAAGACAACGACTCGTCCATAGCCGTTAACAAGACAACGACTCGTCCATAGCCGTTACAAGACAACGACTCGGTCATAGCTGTTACAAGACAACGACTCGTCCATAGCCGTTAACAAGACGACTCGTCCATAGCTGTTACAAGACAACGACTCGGTCATAGCTGTTACAAGACAACGACTCAGTCATAGCTGTTACAAGACAACGACTCAGTCATAGCTGTTACAAGACAACGACTCAGTCATAGCCGTTACAAGACAACGACTCGTCCATAGCCGTTAACAAGACGACTCGTCCATAGCTGTTACAAGACAACGACTCGTCCATAGCCGTTACCAAGACAATGACTCGGTCATAGCTGTTACAAGACAACGACTCAGTCATAGCCGTTAACAAGACAACGACTCAGTCATAGCCGTTACAAGACAACGACTCAGTCATAGCCGTTACAAGACAACGACTCGGCCATAGCCGTTAACAAGACAACGACTCAGTCATAGCTGTTACAAGACAACGACTCAGTCATAGCTGTTACCAAGACAACGACTCGTCCATAGCTGTTACAAGACAACGACTCGTCCATAGCCGTTACCAAGACAACGACTCGTCCATAGCCGTTAACAAGACAACGACTCGGCCATAGCCGTTAACAAGACAACGACTCGGTCATAGCTGTTAACAAGACAACGACTCGTCCATAGCCGTTACAAGACAACGACTCGTCCATAGCGTTACAACGACAACGACTCGTCCATAGCGTTACAACGACTCAGTCATAGCTGTTACAAGACAACGACTCGTCCATAGCGTTACAAGACAACGACTCAGTCATAGCTGTTAACAAGACAACGACTCGTCCATAGCCGTTACAAGACAACGACTCGGCCATAGCCGTTACAAGACAACGACTCGGCCATAGCTGTTACAAGACAACGACTCGTCCATAGCTGTTACAAGACAACGACTCGTCCATAGCGTTACAAGACAACGACTCAGTCATAGCTGTTAACAAGACAACGACTCAGTCATAGCCGTTACAAGACAACGACTCGTCTATAGCGTTACAAGACAACGACTCAGTCATAGCTGTTAACAAGACAACGACTCGGTCATAGTTGTTAACAAGACAACGACTCGTCCATAGCCGTTACAAGACAACGACTCAGCCATAGCCGTTACAAGACAACGACTCGGCCATAGCCGTTACAAGACAACGACTCGGCCATAGCCGTTACAAGACAACGACTCGGCCATAGCTGTTACAAGACAACGACTCGTCTATAGCGTTACAAGACAACGACTCAGTCATAGCTGTTAACAAGACAACGACTCAGTCATAGCTGTTAACAAGACAACGACTCGGCCATAGCCGTTACAAGACAACGACTCGGCCATAGCCGTTACAAGACAACGACTCGGCCATAGCTGTTACAAGACAACGACTCGTCTATAGCGTTACAAGACAACGACTCAGTCATAGCTGTTAACAAGACAACGACTCAGTCATAGCCGTTACAAGACAACGACTCATCCATAGCTGTTACAAGACAACGACTCGTCCATAGCGTTACAAGACAACGACTCAGTCATAGCTGTTAACAAGACAACGACTCAGTCATAGCCGTTACAAGACAACGACTCAGTCATAGCCGTTACAAGACAACGACTCGGTAACAGCCGTTACCTAGACAATGACTCGGTCATAGCCGTTACAAGACAACGACTCGGTCATAGCCGTTACCAAGACAACGACTCGGTCATAGCCGTTACCAAGACAACGACTCGGTCATCGCCGTTACCAAGACAACGACTCGGTCATAGCCGTTACAAGACAACGACTCAGTCATAGCCGTTAACAAGACAACGACTCGTCCATAGCCGTTACCAAGACAACGACTCGTCCATAGCCGTTACCAAGACAACGACTCGTCCATAGCGGTTACCAAGACAACGACTCGTCCATAGCGTTGCAAGACAACGACTCGTCCATAGCGTTACAAGACAGTGACTCGGTCATAGCCGTTACAAGACAATGACTCGGCCATAGCCGTCACCAAGACAACGACTCAGTCATAGCCGTTACAAGACAACGACTCGTCCATAGCCGTTACAAGACAACGACTCGGTCAAAGCTGTTACAAGACAACGACTCGGTCAAAGCTGTTACAAGACAACGACTCAGTCATAGCTGTTACAAGACAACGACTCGGTCATAGCTGTTAACAAGACAACGACTCGGCCATAGCCGTTACCAAGACAACGACTCGCCCATAGCCGTTACAAGACAACGACTCAGTCAACGACTTACCTAACCAACATTCATGTACACAAAAAAAACAACCAGAGAGAGAGAGAGAGAAAAGGCTATGACAACACAACAACAACAAAACGAGGGAATGCTGATTACAGTAGACACAACAACCCCTCCCTCCCTCCCTCCCTCCCTCCCTCCCTCCCTCCCTCCCTCCCTCCCTCCCTCCCTCCCTCCCTCCCTCCCTCCCTCCCTCCCTCCCTCCCTCCCTCCCTCCCTCCCTCCCTCCCTCCCTCCCTCCCTCCCTCCCTCCCTCCCTCCCTCCCTCCCTCTCAGAGTATTATAGTGGGAACACTTTTTCTTCTCTTGGTGCTGCCAGATTATACTGGGTATCCCATTAAAGTTGGTGAAATGCCATTCTTGTGTCTTTAAGCCCTGGCGTACGGGGTGAAGACGAGTCTTGCCTGCAGCTTACAAGGCTCCAGCACGGTGTCATCTGGACATAGTTACATTCATTAATGGTAAGATTCTTTAGCAGCCATACGTTTCTGAACGAACTGGAGGTCTGATAATATACCCGAAGCCGCCGACACTGGCTGTGTGTGTGTGAAGAGAGAGAGAGAGAGAGTCTGGCTGTGTGTGTGTGAAGAGAGAGAGAGAGAGAGTCTGGCTGTGTGTGTGTGAAGAGAGAGAGAGAGTCTGTCTGTGTGTGTGTGAAGAGAGAGAGAGAGAGTCTGGCTGTGTGTGTGTGAAGAGAGAGAGAGAGAGAGTCTGTCTGTGTGTGTGTGAAGAGAGAGAGAGAGTCTGTCTGTGTGTGTGTGAAGAGAGAGAGAGAGAGTCTGGCTGTGTGTGTGTGAAGAGAGAGAGAGAGAGTCTGTCTGTGTGTGTGTGAAGAGAGAGAGAGAGTCTGGCTGTGTGTGTGTGAAGAGAGAGAGAGAGAGAGTCTGGCTGTGTGTGTGTGAAGAGAGAGAGAGAGAGAGTCTGGCTGTGTGTGTGTGAAGAGAGAGAGAGAGAGAGTCTGTCTGTGTGTGTGTGAAGAGAGAGAGAGAGAGTCTGGCTGTGTGTGTGTGATTTTAGAGAGAGAGAGAGAGTCTGGCTGTGTGTGTGTGAAGAGAGAGAGAGAGAGTCTGGCTGTGTGTGTGTGAAGAGAGAGAGAGAGAGTCTGGCTGTGTGTGTGTGAAGAGAGAGAGAGTCTGTCTGTGTGTGTGTGAAGCGAGAGAGAGAGTCTGGCTGTGTGTGTGTGAAGAGAGAGAGAGAGAGAGTCTGTCTGTGTGTGTGTGAAGAGAGAGAGAG
>NC_088235.1:3935115-3960115 GCF_036934945.1 Oncorhynchus masou masou
GATAGGTACAGGGGGCAGGTGGGGGTGTGTGTGTGTGTAGATAGGTACAGGACATTCAGAAGAAGGCCAGATGATTCCAAAACGCTGAATAAAAAAAACATTTAAATCCTATTCTATTTTTTGAATAGCTGAAATTTCTATAAATGTGATATTTTTCTTTGGGACGAATATCACACAATACAGGACAGATAATACTGATGATGTTGACAGGGATATTTAGAATGATAACAATACAAAACCATTCAGCTCGAGTACCAAATAAATACTATTCCAAATAAAGACATTAAGTGTTAGATATATATTTGATATTTGAGGCCCCTTAGCGCCACACGGATGAAAAAGGAATCAGTCAAGTCCTGTTTTTGATTAAAATGTTTCCTTTCTTAGTGCGACGCCTCCGTCTGACAGGAAGAGGCAGCCTCCGTCTGACAGGAAGAGGCAGCGACGCCTCCGTCTGACAGGAAGAGGCAGCCTCCGTCTGACAGGAAGAGGCAGCCTCCGTCTGACAGGAAGAGGCAGCCTCCGTTTGACAGGAAGAGGCAGCCTCCGTTTGACAGGAAGAGGCAGCCTCCGTCTGACAGGAAGAGGTAGCCTCCGTCTGACAGGAAGAGGCAGCCTCCGTCTGACAGGAAGAGACAGCCTCCGTCTGACAGGAAGAGGCAGCCTCCGTCTGACAGGAAGAGGCAGCGACGCCTCCGTCTGACAGGAAGAGGCAGCCTCCGTCTGACAGGAAGAGGCAGCGACACCTCCGTCTGACAGGAAGAGGCAGCCTCCGTCTGACAGGAAGAGGCAGCCTCCGTCTGACAGGAAGAGGCAGCCTCCGTCTGACAGGAAGAGGCAGCGACGCCTCCATCTGACAGGAAGAGGCAGCGACACCTCCGTCTGACAGGAAGAGGCAGCCTCAGTCTGACAGGAAGAGGCAGCCTCTGTCTGACAGGAAGAGGCAGACTCCGTCTGACAGGAAGAGGCAGCGACACCTCCGTCTGACAGGAAGAGGCAGCCTCCGTCTGACAGGAAGAGGCAGCCTCTGTCTGACAGGAAGAGGCAGCCTCCGTCTGACAGGAAGAGGCAGCGACACCTCCGTCTGACAGGAAGAGGCAGCCTCCGTCTGACAGGAAGAGGCAGCCTCCGTCTGACAGGAAGAGGCAGCCTCCGTCTGACAGGAAGAGGCAGCCTCCGTCTGACAGGAAGAGGCAGCGACGCCTCCGTCTGACAGGAAGAGGCAGCCTCCGTCTGACAGGAAGAGGCAGCGACGCCTCCGTCTGACAGGAAGAGGCAGCGACGCCTCCGTCTGACAGGAAGAGGCAGCCTCCGTCTGACAGGAAGAGGCAGCGACACCTCCGTCTGACAGGAAGAGGCAGCCTCCGTCTGACAGGAAGAGGCAGCCTCCGTTTGACAGGAAGAGGCAGCCTCCGTTTGACAGGAAGAGGCAGCCTCCGTCTGACAGGAAGAGGTAGCCTCCGTCTGACAGGAAGAGGCAGCCTCCGTCTGACAGGAAGAGGCAGCCTCCGTCTGACAGGAAGAGACAGCCTCCGTCTGACAGGAAGAGACAGCCTCCGTCTGACAGGAAGAGGCAGCCTCCGTCTGACAGGAAGAGGCAGCGACGCCTCCGTCTGACAGGAAGAGGTAGCCTCCGTCTGACAGGAAGAGGCAGCGACACCTCCGTCTGACAGGAAGAGGCAGCCTCCGTCTGACAGGAAGAGGCAGCCTCCGTCTGACAGGAAGAGGCAGCCTCCGTCTGACAGGAAGAGGCAGCGACGCCTCCATCTGACAGGAAGAGGCAGCGACACCTCCGTCTGACAGGAAGAGGCAGCCTCAGTCTGACAGGAAGAGGCAGCCTCTGTCTGACAGGAAGAGGCAGCCTCCGTCTGACAGGAAGAGGCAGCGACACCTCCGTCTGACAGGAAGAGGCAGCCTCCGTCTGACAGGAAGAGGCAGCGACACCTCCGTCTGACAGGAAGAGGCAGCCTCCGTCTGACAGGAAGAGGCAGCCTCCGTCTGACAGGAAGAGGCAGCCTCCGTCTGACAGGAAGAGGCAGCCTCCGTCTGACAGGAAGAGGCAGCCTCCGTCTGACAGGAAGAGGCAACCTCCGTCTGACAGGAAGAGGCATAGAAGTAATGAGAACAATAATATCAATGATAGTTATAATAAAGATGAAGATGATGATGATGATGGTAGAAATAGAGACAGTAGACAATGAAGGTATAGAATCAGACTAATAATAATAACTAAAAAACACATATATAATTTTACTATTGAAACTGATACTCGAAGATTCACCTAATTAAAACAGAGAAATGTATTAATTTTAATTATAAATATTATCAATAATAATATTAATTATTATTTTGAACCGCTATGCTGTGAAGGACACACACTAGGACGCACATATTGTAGTTATGACAATACATAAAATAACAAACTTAAAATGTATATATACAGTACCAGTCAAAAGTTGGAACACATACTCATTCAAGGGTTTTTCTTTATTTTTAATATTTTCTACATTCTAGAATAATAGTGAAGACATGAAAACTATGAAATAACACATATGGAATCATGTAGTAACCAAAAAAAGTGTTAAATCAAAATATATTTTAGATTCTTCAAAGTTGCCTTGATGGCAGCTTTGCACACTCTTGGCATTATCTCAACCAGCTTCATAAGGAATGCTGTTCCAACAGCCTGGAAGGAGTTCCCACATATGCTGAGCACTCGTTGGCTGCTTTATCTTCACTCTGCGGTCCGACTCATCCCTAACCATCTCAACTGGGTTGAAGTTGGATGATTGTGGAGGCCAGGTCATCTGTTGCAGTCCTCCATCACTCTCCTTCTTAATCAAATAGCCCTTACACAGCCTGGGAGGTGTGTTCTGGGTCATTGTCCTGTTGAAAATCAAATGATAGTCCCACTAGGCCCAAACCAGATGGGAGGGTGTATCGCTGCAGTATGATGTGGTAGCCATGCTGGTTAAGTGTAACTTGAATTCTAAACAAATCACTGACAGTGTCACCAACAAAGCACCATCACACCTCCTCCTCCATGCTTCACGGTAGGAACCACACATGCAGAGATCATCCGTTAACATGATCTGCGTCTCACAAAGACACGGCAGTTGGATCCAAAAATCTCAAACTTGGACTCATTAGACCAAAGGACAGATTTCCACCAGTCTAATGTCCATTGCTCATGTTTCTTGGCCCAAGCAAGTCTCTTCTTCATATTGGTGTCCTTTAGTAGTGGTCTCTTTGCAGCAATTAGACCATCAAGGCCTGACTCACACAGTCTTCTCTGAACAGTTGATGTTGAGATGTGTCTGTTACTTAAACTCTGAAGCATTTATTTGGGCTGCAATTTCTGAGGCTGGTAACTCTGCTGCGGAGGGAGGATAAGTTCCTTAGAGGTAAGTCTGGGTCTTCCTCTCCTGTGACGGTCCTCATGAGAGCCAGTTTCATCATAGAGCTTGATGGTTTTTGCGACTGCACTTGAAGAAACTTTCAAAGTTCTTGAAATCTTCCGGATTGACTGACCTTCATATCTTAAATTAATGATGGGCTGTCGTTGGTCTTTGCTTATTTGAGCTGTTCTTGCTATAATATGGACTTGGTATTTTACCAAATAGGGCTATCTTCTGTATACGACCCCTAACTTGTCACAACAACTGATTGTCTCAAACGCATTATGAAGGAAAGAAATTCCACAAATTAACTTTTAACAAGATACACCTGATAATTGAAATGCATTCCAGGTGACTACCTCATGGAGCTGGTTGAGAGAATGCCAAGAGTGTACAAAGCTGTCATCAAGGCAAAGGACGGCTATTTGAAGAATCTCAAATATAAAATATATTTTGATTTCTTTAACAGTATTTTGGTTGCTACATGATTCCATATGTGTTATTTCATAGTGTTGATGTCTTCACAGTTATGTAGAAAATAGCAAAAATACAGAAAAACCCTTGAATAAGTAAGTGTGTCCAAACATTGATTAATATTTATTATTCTAACATTCGGTAAACGCTCTCCCAACGTGGTCAACTGCTATGCTGTGAAGGAAACACACCACTCCCGTCAGCCCAGGAATAAAGGTAATGTATCATCGTGATAAAATATGACTTTCGTTATAAATATCATCAATAACTATTATTATCACCCTAACATTAGGTGAGCGTTCTCCCAACGTTGTGAACTGCTATGCTGTGAAGGAAACACACCACTCCCGTCAGCCCAGGAATAAAGGTAATGTATCATCGTGATAAAATATGACTTTCGTTATAAATATCATCAATAACTATTATTATCACCCTAACATTAGGTGAGCGTTCTCCCAACGTTGTGAACTGCTATGCTGTGAAGGAAACACACCACTCCCGTCAGCCCAGGAATAAAGGTAATGTATCATCGTGATAAAATATGACTTTCGTTATAAATATCATCAATAACTATTATTATCACCCTAACATTAGGTGAGCGTTCTCCCAACGTTGTGAACTGCTATGCTGTGAAGGACACTCTACTCCCCCCAGTCGAGGAATAACAAGTTCATTAGGCAGAGAGCGGCGCCCCAGGAATTCAACCCCCCCCCCCCCCCGACCCACCGCCGCACTCTGATTGGGCGCCTGGCTGCCGTGCTCTGCGTCGGCACGGCGATGGGGCTCGTTAGAACCCTGCAGTAATTAAGAGCTGTTAGAAAGTGAATTCTCCCAAGGCAGATGAGGAAATTAAACTATTCACTGATTACATATTAATACACACACAACAATAGGGCCATAAGCTTGGAAGGCCACCGAGGAATTAATGGCTGTACTTCATTACCATAAACAATGGAAGCATAGAAAGGCAGTTTTATGCCACTCTCTCTTCTGTAATGTGCCTGATATCAGAAGACACTTGACAATTCTTGTTCAATTATCTCTATTATTCAATGTGCTGTGAACTGCCTCCCAGTAAATAAATTAACCACCCCAATTACTTTTGTATTCATCTGGGGAGAACCATCGTCTCTCGTACCGCGTAATAGAAAAGAGAAAACCGGTGCAGAACTCAGAAAGCATTGCTGGGGGAAGAAACTGGGGAATATGAGGAGAGGAAGAGAGGGAGGGGGAGGAGAGAGAGGGAGGGGGAGGAGAGAGAGAGGGAGGGAGGGAGAGAGGGAGGGAGGGAGAAGAGAGAGAGGGAGGGGGAGGAGAGAGAGGGAGGGAGGGAGAAGAGAGAGAGGGAGGGAGGGAGGGAGGGGGAGGAGAGAGAGGGAGGAGAGAGAGGGAGGGGGAGGAGAGAGAGGGAGGAGAGAGAGAGGGAGGGAGGGAGAAGAGAGAGAGGGAGGGAGGGAGGGAGAAGAGAGAGAGGGAGGGAGGGAGGGAGGGAGAAGAAGAGAGAGAGGGAGGGAGGGAGAAGAGAGAGAGGGAGGGGGAGGAGAGAGAGGGGAGGGAGGGAGAAGAGAGAGAGGGAGGGAGAGGGGAGGAGAGAGAGGGAGGTGGAGGAGAGAGAGGGAGGGAGAGGGGAGGAGAGAGAGAGGGAGGGGGAGGGAGAGAGAGGGAGAGAGAGAGAGAGGGAGGGAGGGAGAAGAGAGAGAGGGGAGGGAGGGAGGGAGGGAGAAGAGAGAGAGGGAGGGAGGGAGGGAGGGAGGGAGAAGAGAGAGAGGGAGGGAGGGAGAAGAGAGGGAGGGGGAGGAGAGAGAGGGAGGGAGGGAGAAGAGAGAGAGGGAGGGAGAGGGGAGGAGAGAGAGGGAGGTGGAGGAGAGAGAGAGAGGAAAGAAAGAGGTGGGAGAGAGAGAAAGAGAGAAGGGAGAGAGAAAGAGAGAAAGGAGAGAGAAATGGAAAGGAGAAGGAGAGAGAAAGAGAGAAGGGAGAGAGAAATGGAAAGGAGAAGGAGAGAGAAAGAGAAAAGGGAGAGAGAAATGGAAAGGAGGAGAGAAAGAGAGAAGGGAGAGAGAAATGGAAAGGAGAAGGAGAGAGAAAGAGAGAAGGGAGAGAGAAATAGAAAGGAGAAGGAGAGAGAAATGGAAAGGAGAAGGAGAGAGAAATGGAAAGGAGAAGGAGAGAGAAAATAAGAGAGGCGGCGAGAAGGGGAGAGAGAAAATAAGAGAGGCAGCGAGAAGGGGAGAGAGAAAATAAGAGGCAGCGAGAAGGGGAGAGAGAAAATAAGAGAGGCAGCGAGAAGGGGAGAGAGGCAGCGAGAAGGGGAGAGAGGCAGCGAGAAGGGGAGAGAGAAAATAAGAGAGGCAGCGAGAAGGGGAGAGAGAAAATAAGAGAGGCAGCGAGAAGGGGAGAGAGAAAATAAGAGAGGCAGCGAGAAGGGGAGAGAAAATAAGAGAGGCAGCGAGAAGGGGAGAGAGAAAAGGAGAGGAGAAGGAGAGAGAAGGGGAGAGAGAAAAGGAGAGGAGAAGGAGAGAGAAAGAGAGAAGGGGAGAGAGAAAAGGGGAGAGGCAGTAAGAAGGGGAGAGAGAAAGAGAGAAGGGAGAGAGAAAAGGAGAGGAGAAGGAGAGAGAAAGAGAGAAGGGGAGAGAGAAAGAGAGAAGGGAGAGAGAAAAGGAGAGGAGAAGGAGAGAGAAAGAGAGAAGGGGAGAGAGAAAAGTAGAGAAGGAGAGAGAAAGAGAGAAGGGGAGAGAGAAAAGGAGAGGAGAAGGAGAGAGGCAGCGAGAAGGGGAGAGAGAAAAGGAAAGGAGGAGAGAGATAGAAAAGGAGAGGAGAAGGAGAAAGAAAGAGAGAAGGGGAGAGAGAAAAGGGGAGAGGCAGTGAGAAGGGGAGAGAGAAAGCGAGAAGTGGAGAGAGAAAAGGAGAGGAGAAGGAGAGAGGCAGTGAGAAGGGGAGAGAGAAAGAGAGAAGGGGAGAGAGACAAGGAGAGGAGGAAAAGATGGGGGGAAGAACAGACAGAGGCTGCCATGGGACAGGACCAGCTAGACAGACAGAGGCTGCCATGGGACAGGACCAGCTAGACAGACAGAGGCTGCCATGGGACAGGACCAGCTAGACAGACAGAGGCTGCCATGGGACAGGACCAGCTAGACAGACAGAGGCTGCCATGGGACAGGACCAGCTAGACAGACAGAGGCTGCCATGGGACAGGACCAGCTAGACAGACAGAGGCTGCCATGGGACAGGACCAGCTAGACAGACAGAGGCTGCCATGGGACAGGACCAGCTAGACAGACAGAGGCTGCCATGGGACAGGACCAGCTAGACAGACAGAGGCTGCCATGGGACAGGACCAGCTAGACAGACAGAGGATGCCATGGGACAGGACCAGCTAGACAGACAGTGGCTGCCATGGGACAGGACCAGCTAGACAGAGGCTGCCATGGGACAGGACCAGCTAGACAGACAGAGGCTGCCATGGGACAGAACCAGCTAGACAGACAGAGGCTGCCATGGGACAGGACCAGCTAGACAGACAGTGGCTGCCATGGGACAGGACCAGCTAGACAGAGGCTGCCATGGGACAGGACCAGCTAGACAGACAGAGGATGCCATGGGACAGGACCAGCTAGACAGACAGAGGCTGCCATGGGACAGGACCAGCTAGAGGAGTGGAGGAAGAGAGAGGGGAGGAGGGGAGGAGAGAGGAGGAAGAGAGGGGAGGGGGAGAGAGGAGTGGAGGAAGAGAGAGGGGAGGAGAGAGGAGGAAGAGAGGAGAGAGGAGTGGAGGAAGAGAGAGGGGAGGAGAGAGGAGGAAGAGAGGGGAGGAGAGAGGAATAATAATAATATAATAATAATATATCCCATTTAGCAGACGCTTTTGTCCAAAGCGACTTACAAGTCGGCTGGGGCCACTACTTTTACATATGGGTGGCCCCAGTGGGAATCGAACCCACGACGCTTGGCGTTGCAAGCGCCATGCTCTACCGACTGAGCCACACAGGACACACAGAGAGGGGAGGAGGGGAGGAGAGAGGAGGAAGAGAGGGGAGGGGAGGGGGAGAGAGGAGGAAGAGAGGGGAGGGGAGGAGAGAGGAGTGGGGGAAGAGAGAGGGGAGGAGAGAGGAGGAAGAGAGGGGAGGGAAGGGGGAGAGAGGAGTGGAGGAAGAGAGAGGGGAGGAGAGGAGGAGAGAGGAGGAAGAGAGGGGAGGGGAGGAGAGAGGAGTGGAGGAAGAGAGAGGGGAGGAGGGGAGGAGAGAGGAGGAAGAGAGGGGAGGGGAGGGGAGAGGAGTGGAGGAAGAGAGAGGGGAGGAGGAGAGAAGAGGGGAGGGAAAAAGAGAGGAAACAGGTGAACGAATACCGTTGCAGCCTCCGAGGACCAGGAAGAGAGGGAAGTAGAAGAAGCGAATACAACCCCCCCCTCCAACACTCACTCCCTCCGTGTTTACCCAAACTACATTCTGTCCATGTCATTGAGTGATGCTACAAGGTGTTTCTGGGGACGTATCCGGGGGGACTTCTTCTCTCTGATACTACCAGTATTACTGTCGGCTGCGTCCATCCTCCATCCTGCTGCCTCCCTACCTGTCTACTATCGGATTATTTACAGGGGGGCTGGCTGGGCTGGAGCTGTGCAATATCAATCTGGCTCAAGGTGTGTGTTTGTGGAAAACAGGGTGTGGTGACAGTGTGTGTGTGTGTGTGTGGTGTGTGTGTGTGTGTGTGTGTGTGTGTGTGTGTGTGTGTGTGTGTGTGTGTGTGTGTGTGTGTGTGTGTGTGTGTGTGTGTGTGTGTGTGTGTGTGTGTGTGTGTGTGTGTGTGTGTGTGTGTGTGTGTGTGTGTGTGTTTTCCGGTAAACAACGTATCCAGCTAAGGCTACTTTATCAGCAGTGGGGAAAAACCCTTCAGATTGACACAATGGTGTTCACTCCTACAGGGGTAGAGGATATGGAGGGATGAGGGAGAGAGAGATGGAGGGAGACAAGGAGGGATGGAAAGAGAGAGAGGGAGAGATAGAGGGGGAGAGAGATGAGAGAAGGGATAGAGAGAGAGGAAGAGGTGAGAGGAGAGGGAGGGAGAGAGAGATGGAGAGAAACAGAGTAAGGAGAGATGTCTCCATATAGGAGGAGCAGTAAAATCCTTAATCCCTCCACCCTGGTGTTGCTTTCTCCCCCTCTCTCTCTTCTCCCCCCTCTCTCTTTTCCCCTCTCTCTCTTCTCCCCCTCTCTCCTCTCTCTATGTACCTCTCTCTCTTATCCCTCTCTCTCTCCCTCTCTTATCCCTCTCTCTTCTCCCCCTCTCTCTTCTCCCCTCTCTATCTCTCCTCCCCCTCTCTCTCTTCTCCCCCTCTCTCTCTTCTCCCCCTCTCTATCTCTCCTCCCCCTCCCTCTCTCCTCCCCCCCTCTCTCTCTCCTCCCCCCCTCTCTCTCCTTCCCCCTCTCTCTCTCTCCCCCTCTCTCTCTCTTCTCCCCCTCTCTCACTTCTCCCTCTCTCCTCCCCCTCTCTCTCTTCTCCCCCTCTCTCACTTCTCCCCCTCTCTCTCTCCTCCCTCCCACTCTCCCTCCCCCTCTCTCTCTCCCTCTCTCTCCTCCCCCCTCTCTCTCTCCCTCCCCCTCTCTCTCTCTCCTCCCCCTCTCTCTCTCCCCCTCTCTCTCCTCCACCCCCTCTCTCTCCCCCCTCTCTCTCTCCTCCCCCTCTCTCTCTCCCTCCCCCCTCTCTCTCCTCCCCCCCCTCTCTTTTCCTCCCCCCTCTCTCTCCTCCCCCCTCTCCCCCTCTCTCCCTCCCCCTCTCTCTCTCCCCCCCCCCTCTCCTCCCCCCCCTCTCTCTCTCCCTCCGCCTCTCTCTCTCCTCCCCCTCCCCCTCCCCTCTCTCCTCCGCCTCTCTCTCTCCTCCCCCCCCCTCTCTCTCCTCCTCCCTCTCTTTTCTTCCCTTTTTCCGAAGCCGCTCTGTTGTGAGGATAAATTGTTTAGTAGCAGTAACAGAATGCTAGACCGCATCCCAAATGGCACCCTATTCCCTATAAAGTGCACTACTTTAGACGGGAGCCCTATGGGAGATCTAGTCAAAAGTAGTGCACAATGTAGGGAATAGGGTACAATTTGTGCCGCAGTCCTATTCTGTTATTTCAGTACAGGACTCAATGGAACCGAGCCCCTTGGCTCAGACACCTGTCTGTGTCATGTCTATACAAGGTTACCCTCCAGCCAACGCTTTCCAACCACACCAATCAGCCTGTATGGAAGCCAAAAGATCACACTTTTGAGTGTGTGAGTCTGTGTGTATGTTGGGTTAAGTGTGTGTGTGTTGTGTTCTCAGTGCATGTGTGTGTCGTGCTCTCAGTGTGTGTGTTACCTCTTGCATTATTTTAAATGTCCCCCCCCTCTCACTTAACCCCCACCAATCATCCACCTCTCCTCTTCTGCTGCATATCATTGAAGACCAGATATGTACTGGGGGAGGGGGGGCTATGCATGGCTGAGCACACTGTTCAATGTGAGCTGAGCAGGCTGGCTGGGCTCCCCCACCCCCACTATCAGGCTGGCTGGGGGCTCCCCCCCCCCACACTGGTGGGACACTATCAGGCCTGGTTATCATTTCCCATGAAGACTCTCTTATCACCCTGGCCCAGAGAGGTCTCCCCTTCTCTCCCCCCCTCGCTCTCCCACCATCTATCCTCCTTCTCCCCCTTCTATCACCCTCTACTCCCACTCTCCCCCATTTCCTCCCCCTTTCATATCCACCAGCCAGCCCCTCGTATCGCCTCCCTCCCTCCTTCCCTCCGTAGCAACACAACATTCACTGCTTCAAAGATTCCACCCAGCATCCCAAATGGAGCTCTATTCCTTATATAGTGCATTGGGCTCCATAAAAGTAGTGCGCACTACGTAGGGAATAGGGTGTCATTTGGGACACTACAGCCTCACACACACTTCCCCAACTCCGTGAGAGTTTGTGTGAAACGCTCAATTTGCCAAAACAGTTTTCCAGTGTAATTGGGCTTGGTACCTGTGTCCATGAGATAGCGTAGCCTCTTCTCCACGCGCGCCGCCCGGGCGTCGATGTGGCGCTGCTCGCTCTCCAGAGCAGACAGCTCCCCGACCACGTACTGACTGGTGTCTTTGAACGCCTTCTGGTAGAGGGAGAACAGAGAGAAGAGGGGAGACAGAGGAGAAGAGAGAGAAGAGGGGGAGACGGAGGAGAAGAGAGAGAAGAGGGGGAGACGGAGGAGAACAGAGAGAAGAGAGAGAAGAGGGGGAGACGGAGGAGAAGAGAGAGAAGAGAGAGAAGAGGGGGAGACGGAGGAGAAGAGAGAGAAGAGGGGGAGACGGAGGAGAACAGAGAGAAGAGAGAGAAGAGGGGGAGACGGAGGAGAAGAGAGAGAAGAGGGGGAGACAGAGGAGGAGAGGAAGGAGGAGGAGAGAGAGAGAAGAGAGAGAAGAGAGAGAAGAGGGGGAGACAGAGGAGGAGAGAGAGAAGAGAGAGAAGAGGGGGAGACAGAGGAGAAGAGAGAGAAGAGGGGGAGACGGCGGAGAAGAGAGAGAAGAGGGGGAGACGGAGGAGGAGAGAGAGAGAAGAGAGAGAAGAGGGGGAGACAGAGGAGAAGAGAGAGAGAGAGACAAACAGAAGGAAAGACAGAGGACAGAGAGACAAACAGAAGACAGAGGACAGAGAGACAAACAGAATGACAGACAGAGGACAAAGAGACAAACAGAAGACAGAGGACAGAGAGACAAACAGAAGGAAAGACAGAGGACAGAAAGACAAACAGAAGGAAAGACAGAGGACAGAGAGACAAACAGAAGGAAAGACAGAGGACAGAGAGACAAACAGAAGGAAAGACAGAGGACAGAGAGACAAACAGAAGGAAAGACAGAGGACAGAGAGACAAACAGAAGGAAAGACAGAGGACAGAGAGACAAACAGAATGAAAGACAGAGGACAGAGAGACAAACAGAAGGAAAGACAGAGGACAGAGAGACAAACAGAAGGAAAGACAGAGGACAGAGAGACAAACAGAAGACAGAGGACAGAGAGACAAACAGAAGGAAAGACAGAGGACAAAGAGACAAACAGAATGAAAGACAGAGGACAGAGAGACAAACAGAAGGAAAGACAGAGGACAGAGACACAAACAGAAGGAAAGACAGAGGACAGAGAGACAAACAGAAGGAAAGACAGAGGACAGAGAGACAAACAGAAGGAAAGACAGAGGACAGAGAGACAAACAGAAGGAAAGACAGAGGACAGAGAGACAAACAGAAGGAAAGACAGAGGACAGAGAGACAAACAGAAGGAAAGACAGAGGACAGAGAGACAAACAGAAGGAAAGACAGAGGACAGAGAGACAAACAGAAGGAAAGACAGAGGACAGAGAGACAAACAGAAGGAAAGACAGAGGACAGAGAGACAAACAGAAGGAAAGACAGAGGACAGAGAGACAAACAGAAGGAAAGACAGAGGACAGAGAGACAAACAGGGGTTAGAATTCCTCATGAAACAGGAATCACATACAGCATCAAAACATTGTCATTTATTAAACGGGGGAGAGAGAAGAAAGGGAGAGAGGAGGTTTTCTTTTAAACAGAAGTCTTTCATTAGAAGACTGAAAAGGCCCCACGATAATGGCCGCCTTGTTGTTGCTATTGTTCCCTTCTTCTTGTTGTTGTTTGGGTCTCCCTCCCTCTTCAGAGAGCGGTGGCTCGAGATAGACAGCAAAGCTTTACCAGAGAAGAAAGTGACTTGTATTTGTGCGTTTGAGTTCTAGTCGACACACTTGGAAACACTGTAGTCAGAAACACTGACTAGTTCCCTCCCGACACACGCTCCTCTACCCAAACCTTTTTCTCTTGTGATACACTATTATGCTCCCTCTTGTCCTAATTTACTCAACCTGTATGGATGGGGTCAGGGGTCACCCCCACGTTTACCTCTGAGTCATTCCCACTCGTCCCCATCGCCCTTATTTCAGCCCACATGTCTAGTGCAGGGCTCACCAACCCTGTTCCTGGAGAGAGACCCTCCTGTAGGTTTTAACTCTAACCCTCCTGTAGGTTTTAACTCCAACCCTCCTGTAGGTTTTAACTCCAACCCTGTTCCTGGAGAGAGACCCTCCTGTAGGTTTTAACTCCAACCCTCCTGTAGGTTTTAACTCCAACCCTGTTCCTGGAGAGATACCCTCCTGTAGGTTTTAACTCCAACCCTGTTCCTGGAGAGACCCTCCTGTAGGTTTTAACTCCAACCCTGTTCCTGGAGAGACCCTCCTGTAGGTTTTAACTCCAACCCTGTTCCTGGAGAGAGACCCTCCTGTAGGTTTTAACTCCAACCCTGTTCCTGGAGAGAGACCCTCCTGTATTTAACTCCAACCCTGTTCCTGGAGAGACCCTCCTGTAGGTTTTAACTCCAACCCTCCTGTAGGTTTTAACTCCAACCCTCCTGTAGGTTTTAACTCCAACCCTCCTGTAGGTTTTAACTCTAACCCTCCTGTAGGTTTTAACTCCATCCCTCCTGTAGGTTTTAGAACCAGGTGTGTTAGATGAGGGGGTTTCTTGCCAAGGGACCAATGATAACCCCCACCCAGGTTAACCAGCAGCCAATCATATGTTAACAAAATAATCACCACATTATCACCACGGCTCGTCTGATTATCAGGTGAATGATAATGGCTCGTAGAAGTAATCAACATGTAACAGCAACAACTAGGATGAGTTGACACTATAACTAGGATGGTCGACTCTCCTTCCTTAGAGGATGAGTTGACACTATAACTAGGATGGTCAACTCTCCTTCCTTAGAGGATGAGTTGACACTATAACTAGGATGGTCAACTCTCCTTCCTTAGAGGATGAGTTGACACTATAACTAGGATGGTCTACTCTCCTTCCTTAGAGGATGAGTTGACACTATAACTAGGATGGTCGACTCTCCTTCCTTAGAGGATGAGTTGACACTATAACTAGGATGGTCTCCTCTCCTTCCTTAGAGGATGAGTTGACACTATAACTAGGATGGTCGACTCTCCTTCCTTAGAGGATGAGTTGACACTATAACTAGGATGGTCTACTCTCCTTCCTTAGAGGATGAGTTGACACTATAACTAGGATGGTCTACTCTCCTTAGAGGATGAGTTGACACTATAACTAGGATGGTCTCCTCTCCTTCCTTAGAGGATGAGTTGACACTATAACTAGGATGGTCTACTCTCCTTCCTTAGAGGATGAGTTGACACTATAACTAGGATGGTCTACTCTCCTTCCTTAGAGGATGAGTTGACACTATAACTAGGATGGTCTCCTCTCCTTCCTTAGAGGATGAGTTGACACTATAACTAGGATGGTCTACTCTCCTTCCTTAGAGGATGAGTTGACACTATAACTAGGATGGTCTACTCTCCTTCCTTAGAGGATGAGTTGACACTATAACTAGGATGGTCTACTCTCCTTCCTTAGAGGATGAGTTGACACTATAACTAGGATGGTCTACTCTCCTTCCTTAGAGGATGAGTTGACACTATAACTAGGATGGTCTACTCTCCTTCCTTAGAGGATGAGTTGACACTATAACTAGGATGGTCTACTCTCCTTCCTCAGAGGATGAGTTGACACTATAACTAGGATGGTCTACTCTCCTTCCTTAGAGGATGAGTTGACACTATAACTAGGATGGTCTACTCTCCTTCCCTAGAGGATGAGTTGACACTATAACTAGGATGGTCTCCTCTCCTTCCTTAGAGGATGAGTTGACACTATAACTAGGATGGTCTACTCTCCTTCCTTAGAGGATGAGTTGACACTATAACTAGGATGGTCTACTCTCCTTCCCTAGAGGATGAGTTGACACTATAACTAGGATGGTCTACTCTCCTTCCTTAGAGGATGAGTTGACACTATAACTAGGATGGTCTACTCTCCTTCCTTAGAGGATGAGTTGACACTATAACTAGGATGGTCTACTCTCCTTCCTTAGAGGATGAGTTGACACTATAACTAGGATGGTCTACTCTCCTTCCTTAGAGGATGAGTTGACACTATAACTATGGATGGTCAACTCTCCTTCCTTAGAGGATGAGTTGACACTATAACTAGGATGGTCAACTCTCCTTCCTTAGAGGATGAGTTGACACTATAACTAGGATGGTCTACTCTCCTTCCTTAGAGGATGAGTTGACACTATAACTAGGATGGTCTACTCTCCACTTCCTTAGAGGATGAGTTGACACTATAACTAGGATGGTCTCCTCTCCTTCCTTAGAGGATGAGTTGACACTATAACTAGGATGGTCTACTCTCCTTAGAGGATGAGTTGACACTATAACTAGGATGGTCTCTCTCCTTCCTTAGAGGATGAGTTGACACTATAATGGTCTAGGATGGACACTATAACTAGGATGGTCTCTCTCCTTCCTTAGAGGATGAGTTGACACTATAACTAGGATGGTCTACTCTCCTTCCTTAGAGGATGAGTTGACACTATAACTAGGATGGTCTACTCTCCTTCCTTAGAGGATGAGTTGACACTATAACTAGGATGGTTGACACTATAACTCCTTCCTTAGAGGATGAGTTGACACTATAACTAGGATGGTCTACTCTCCTTAGAGGATGAGTTGACACTATAACTAGGATGGTCTACTCTCCTTCCTTAGAGGATGAGTTGACACTATAACTAGGATGGTCTACTCTCCTTCCTTAGAGGATGAGTTGACACTATAACTAGGATGGTCAACTCTCCTTAGAGGATGAGTTGACACTATAACTAGGATGGTCTACTCTCCTTCCTTAGAGGATGAGTTGACACTATAACTAGGATGGTCTACTCTCCTTCCTTAGAGGATGAGTTGACACTATAACTAGGATGGTCTCCTCTCCTTCCTTAGAGGATGAGTTGACACTATAACTAGGATGGTCTACTCTCCTTCCTTAGAGGATGAGTTGACACTATAACTAGGATGGTCTACTCTCCTTCCTTAGAGGATGAGTTGACACTATAACTAGGATGGTCTCCTCTCCTTCCTTAGAGGATGAGTTGACACTATAACTAGGATGGTCTCCTCTCCTTCCTTAGAGGATGAGTTGACACTATAACTAGGATGGTCAACTCTCCTTCCTTAGAGGATGAGTTGACACTATAACTAGGATGGTCTACTCTCCTTCCTTAGAGGATGAGTTGACACTATAACTAGGATGGTCAACTCTCCTTCCTTAGAGGATGAGTTGACACTATAACTAGGATGGTCAACTCTCCTTCCTTAGAGGATGAGTTGACACTATAACTAGGATGGTCAACTCTCCTTCCTTAGAGGATGAGTTGACACTATAACTAGGATGGTCTACTCTCCTTCCTTAGAGGATGAGTTGACACTATAACTAGGATGGTCTACTCTCCTTCCTTAGAGGATGAGTTGACACTATAACTAGGATGGTCTACTCTCCTTCCTTAGAGGATGAGTTGACACTATAACTAGGATGGTCTACTCTCCTTCCTTAGAGGATGAGTTGACACTATAACTAGGATGGTCTCCTCTCCTTCCTTAGAGGATGAGTTGACACTATAACTAGGATGGTCTACTCTCCTTCCTTAGAGGATGAGTTGACACTATAACTAGGATGGTCTAGGATGGTCCTTCCTTAGAGGATGAGTTGACACTATAACTAGGATGGTCTACTCTCCTTCCTTAGAGGATGAGTTGACACTATAACTAGGATGGTCAGAGAGGATGAGTTGACACTATAACTAGGATGGTCAACTCTCCTTCCTTAGAGGATGAGTTGACACTATAACTAGGATGGTCTACTCTCCTTCCTTAGAGGATGAGTTGACACTATAACTAGGATGGTCTACTCTCCTTCCTTAGAGGATGAGTTGACACTATAACTAGGATGGTCTCTCTCTCCTTCCTTAGAGGATGAGTTGACACTATAACTAGGATGGTCTACTCTCCTTCCTTAGAGGATGAGTTGACACTATAACTAGGATGGTCTACTCTCCTTCCTTAGAGGATGAGTTGACACTATAACTAGGATGGTCAACTCTCCTTCCTTAGAGGATGAGTTGACACTATAACTAGGATGGTCTACTCTCCTTCCTTAGAGGATGAGTTGACACTATAACTAGGATGGTCTACTCTCCTTCCTTAGAGGATGAGTTGACACTGGTCTACTAATGAGTTGACACTAGGGATGGTCTACTCTCCTTCCTTAGAGGATGAGTTGACACTATAACTAGGATGGTCTACTCTCCTTCCTTAGAGGATGAGTTGACACTATAACTAGGATGGTCTACTCTCCTTCCCCTCCTCCTGCTTACTATTCCTTAGAGGATGAGTTGACACTATAACTAGGATGGTCTACTCTCCTTCCTTAGAGGATGAGTTGACACTATAACTAGGATGGTCTCCTCTCCTTCCTTAGAGGATGAGTTGACACTATAACTAGGATGGTCTCTCTCCTTCCTTAGAGGATGAGTTGACACTATAACTGGTCCTTCCTTAGAGGATGAGTTGACACTATAACTAGGATGGTCTCCTCTCCTTCCTTAGAGGATGAGTTGACACTATAACTAGGATGGTCAACTCTCCTTCCTTAGAGGATGAGTTGACACTATAACTAGGATGGTCTACTCTCCTTCCTTAGAGGATGAGTTGACACTATAACTAGGATGGTCTACTCTCCTTCCTTAGAGGATGAGTTGACACTATAACTAGGATGGTCTCTCTCTCCTTCCTTAGAGGATGAGTTGACACTATAACTAGGATGGTCTCTCTCCTTCCTTAGAGGATGAGTTGACACTATAACTAGGATGGTCACTATAACTAGGATCTCCTTCCTTAGAGGATGAGTTGACACTATAACTAGGATGATGAGGATGAGTTGACACTATAACTCTCCCTTCCTTAGAGGATGAGTTGACACTATAACTAGGATGGTCTCCTCTCCTTCCTTAGAGGATGAGTTGACACTATAACTAGGATGGTCTACTCTCCTTCCTTAGAGGATGAGTTGACACTATAACTAGGATGGTCTACTCTCCTTCCTTAGAGGATGAGTTGACACTATAACTAGGATGGTCTCCTCTCCTTCCTTAGAGGATGAGTTGACACTATAACTAGGATGGTCTACTCTCCTTCCTTAGAGGATGAGTTGACACTATAACTAGGATGGTCTACTCTCCTTCCTTAGAGGATGAGTTGACACTATAACTAGGATGGTCTACTCTCCTTCCTTAGAGGATGAGTTGACACTATAACTAGGATGGTCAACTCTCCTTCCTTAGAGGATGAGTTGACACTATAACTAGGATGGTCTACTCTCCTTCCTTAGAGGATGAGCTGACACTATAACTAGGATGGTCTCTCTCCTTCCTTAGAGGATGAGTTGACACTATAACTAGGATGGTCTCCTCTCCTTCCTTAGAGGTCTACTCTCCTTCCTTAGAGGGTGAGTTGACACTATAACTAGGATGGTCTACTCTCCTTCCTTAGAGGATGAGTTGACACTATAACTAGGATGGTCTCCTCTCCTTCCTTAGAGGATGAGTTGACACTATAACTAGGATGGTCTACTCTCCTTCCTCAGAGGATGAGTTGACACTATAACTAGGATGGTCAACTCTCCTTCCTTAGAGGATGAGTTGACACTATAACTAGGATGGTCTCCTCTCCTTCCTTAGAGGATGAGTTGACACTATAACTAGGATGGTCTACTCTCCTTCCTTAGAGGATGAGTTGACACTATAACTAGGATGGTCAACTCTCCTTCCTTAGAGGATGAGTTGACACTATAACTAGGATGGTCAACTCTCCTTCCTTAGAGGATGAGTTGACACTATAACTAGGATGGTCAACTCTCCTTCCTTAGAGGATGAGTTGACACTATAACTAGGATGAGTTGACACTATAACTAGGATGGTCTACTCTCCTTCCTTAGAGGATGAGTTGACACTATAACTAGGATGGTCTACTCTCCTTCTCCTCCTCCTGCTTACTATTCCTTAGACGGAGGCAGAAGAAAAAGAGGAGAAAATGTTTATTCAAATTAGCTCACTAAAGATTCCTCGAAAAAAGACATGTATATTTAAATAAATATTTACAGCTGCTGATTCAACCTATTTTGTTAATAGGAAGAAGACCAGTGGAGAGGAGAAAGAGAGAGAGAGAGAGAGAGAGAGAGAGAGAGAGCAATAGAGAAAGGAGAAAGAGAGAGAGAGAGAGAGCAATAGAGAAAGGAGAAAGAGAGAGAGAGAGAGAGCAATAGAGAAAGGAGAAAGAGATAGAGAGAGAGAGAGGAGAGAGAGAGATAGAGAAAGGAGAAAGAGAGTGATAGAGAAAGGAGAAAGAGAGAGAGAGAGAGACTGAGAGAGAGAGACCGAGAGAGAGAGAGAGACAGAGAGAGAGACAGAGAGAGAGAGAGAGAGAGAGAGAGAGGGAGAGCGATAGAGAAAGAGATAGATTTTTTTATTCTACACAGGCCAGCACTTTTCCGGCACTCCCTCCTATGAGTGGGTGTGTGGTCTTCAAGAGAGTGTGAATCTGTGAGCAACACTGAGAGGTGCTGATTCCCAGGCCCCTCCCCCCTGCTCTCTCTCTCTCTATCACATTTCTCCTCCTCAAATCAATTTGACACATGATCAGACCATTCCCTTGCATGGTGGCCTGGACCCAGCCTTAATTAGACCTGAGACATTAACATATATATTATATTAATACACACATCATTCAGCAGCTAATTCAGGACTGATGGGGATAATGGAAAGGTTGAACACCCATTAACCTCAGGGACCGGCAGGGGAGTCAGGGAGGTAGGGGGGGTCAGGGAGGTAGGGGGGTCAGGGAGAGAGGGAGGTAGGGGAGAGGGGGAGACAGGGAGGTAGGGGGGGTCAGGGAGGTAGGAGGGGTCAGGGAGGTAGGGGAGAGGGGGAGGGGGAGTCAGGGAGGTAGGGGGGTCCGGGAGGTAGGAGGGGTCAGGGAGGTAGGGGAGAGAGGGAGGTAGGGGAGAGAGGGGAGACAGGGAGGTAGGGGGGGTCAGGGAGGTAGGAGGGGTCAGGGAGGTAGGGGGAGAGGGAGGTAGGGGAGAGAGGGGAGACAGGGAGGTAGGGGGGTCAGGGAGGTAGGAGGGGTCAGGGAGGTAGGGGGCGTCAGGGAGGTAGGGGAGAGAGGGAGGTAGGGGAGAGGGGGAGACAGGGAGGGTCAGGGAGGTAGGAGGGGTCAGGGAGGTAGGGGGCGTCAGGGAGGTAGGGGAGAGGGGGGAGACAGGGAGGTATGGGACAGAGGGGAGACAGGGAGGTAGGGGGGGTCAGGGAGGTAGGGGAGAGGGGGGAGTCAGGGAAGTAGGGGAGAGGGGGGAGTCAGGGAGGTAGGGGAGGGGGAGTCAGGGAGGTAGGAGAGGGGGAGGTCAGGGAGGTAGGAGAGGGGGTCAGGGAGGTAGGAGAGGGGGAGTCAGGGAGGTAGGAGAGGGGGAGTCAGGGAGGTAGGAGAGGGGGAGTCAGGGAGGTAGGAGAGGGGTAGTCAGGGAGGTAGGAGAGGGGGAGTCAGGGAGGTAGGAGAGGGGGAGTCAGGGAGGTAGGAGAGGGGGAGGTCAGGGAGGTAGGAGAGGGGGAGTCAGGGAGGTAGGAGAGGGGGAGTCAGGGAGGTAGGAGAGGGGGAGTCAGGGAGGTAGGAGAGTGGGAGTCAGGGAGGTAGGAGAGTGGTAGTCAGGGAGGTAGGAGAGGGGTAGTCAGGGAGGTAGGAGAGGGGGAGTCAGGGAGGTAGGAGAGGGGGAGTCAGGGAGGTAGGAGAGGGGGAGGTCAGGGAGGTAGGATAGGGGGAGTCAGGGAGGTAGGAGAGGGGTAGTCAGGGAGGTAGGAGAGGGGGAGTCAGGGAGGTAGGAGAGGGGGAGGTCAGGGAGGTAGGAGAGGGGTAGTCAGGGAGGTAGGAGAGGGGTAGTCAGGGAGGTAGGAGAGGGGTAGTCAGGGAGGTAGGAGAGGGGGAGTCAGGGAGGTAGGAGAGGGGGAGTCAGGGAGGTAGGAGAGGGGGGAGGAGAGTGAGGCAGAGGATTCTGAGTCTCCTGTGACACAAGTAAGTAGTCATTCTCTCTCTCTCTCTCTCTCTCTCTCTCTCTCTCTCTCTCTCTCTCTCTCTCTCTCTCAGCAGCGGTATCTTGCTACTGTAATAATTAAAATCCCCCCCACCCTCCTCCTCTCTTCCTTAGATCAATACAGGATATCTCTTTGTGGAGCGGAATGAAGAAGTGGTCTCTGATTGACATATCTAAAGGAGAGGAGAGAGGGATGGAGGAGGGGAGGATGAGGAGAAGAGAGAGTGATGGAGGAGAGGAGGGGAGGATGGAGGAGGGGAGGATGGGGAGTGGAGAGATGGATGGAGGAGGGGAGGATGGAGGAGGGGAGGATGGGGAGAAGAGAGAGGAGAGGATGGAGGAGAGGAGGGGAGGATGGAGGAGAGGGGAGGATGGGGAGTGGAGAGATGGATGGAGGAGGGAGGATGGAGGAGAGGATGGGGAGTGGAGAGATGGATGGAGGAGGGGAGGATGGGGAGAGGAGAGAGGGATGGAGGAGGGGAGGATGGAGGAGGGGAGGATGGGGAGGAGGGAGGGATGGAGGAGGGGAGGATGGGGAGAGGAGGGAGGGATGGAGGAGGGGAGGATGGATGGAGGAGGGGGAGGATGGAGGAGGGGAGGGGAGGATGGGGAGAGGAGAGAGGAGGGGAGGATGGATGAGGGGAGGATGGGGAGAGGAGAGAGGGATGGAGGAGGGGAGGATGGGGAGAGGAGAGAGGGATGGAGGAGGGGAGGATGGAGGAGAGGAGGGGAGGATGGAGGAGAGGAGGGGAGTCTGGAGGAGGGGAGGATGGAGGAGAGGAGGGGAGTCTGGAGGAGGGGAGGATGGAGGAGAGGAGGGGAGGATGGAGGAGGATGGAGGAGAGGAGGGGAGGATGGAGGAAGGGAGGGGAGAATGGAGGAGGGGAGGATGGAGGAGGGGAGGATGGAGGAGGGGAGAGGAGGATGGAGGAGGGGAGGATGGAGGAGGGGAGAATGGAGGAGGTGAGAGGAGGATGGAGGAGGGGAGGATGGAGGAGGGGAGGATGGAGGAGAGGAGGGGAGGATGGAGGAGAGTTGGGATTTGGAATTTTTTCTTTCTTTCTTCCTCTTGTTGTTTATCTGCCAGTTATTTGCCAGTTATAGGCCAGTTATAGGCCAGTTATCTGCCAGTTATCTGCCAGTTATAGGCCAGTTATCTGCCAGTTATCTGCCAGTTATCTGCCAGTTATAGGCCAGTTATCGGCCAGTTATAGGCCAGTTATCTGCCAGTTATCTGCCAGTTATAGGCCAGTTATATGCCAGTTATAGGCCAGTTATCTGCCAGTTATAGGCCAGTTATCTGCCAGTTATGGGCCAGGTGCAGGGCTGATGCAGAGGCTTTACGGTGCGCCAGGCTGACATCTAAAGAAACATACAAAAGACAGGAAGAAGAAGAGGAGGAAACAGCCTCGTCCCCAGCGTTTTCAGGAGACCACGTCTGAACAAGACAGAGGAAATGATCCACCTTATCAGAGGGAGGGAGGGAGGGAGGGAAAGAGAGGAGGGAGGGAGGGAGGGAGGGGAGGGAGGGAGGGAGAGGAGGGAGGATGGAGGGAGAGGAGGGAGGATGGAGGAGGATGGAGGAGAGGAGGGGAGGATGGAGGAAGGGAGGGGAGAATGGAGGAGGGGAGGATGGAGGAGGGGAGGATGGAGGAGGGGAGAGGAGGATGGAGGAGGGGAGGATGGAGGAGGGGAGAATGGAGGAGGTGAGAGGAGGATGGAGGAGGGGAGGATGGAGGAGGGGAGGATGGAGGAGAGGAGGGGAGGATGGAGGAGAGTTGGGATTTGGAATTTTTTCTTTCTTTCTTCCTCTTGTTGTTTATCTGCCAGTTATTTGCCAGTTATAGGCCAGTTATAGGCCAGTTATCTGCCAGTTATCTGCCAGTTATAGGCCAGTTATCTGCCAGTTATCTGCCAGTTATCTGCCAGTTATAGGCCAGTTATCGGCCAGTTATAGGCCAGTTATCTGCCAGTTATCTGCCAGTTATAGGCCAGTTATCTGCCAGTTATCTGCCAGTTATCTGCCAGTTATAGGCCAGTTATCTGCCAGTTATGGGCCAGGTGCAGGGCTGATGCAGAGGCTTTACGGTGCGCCAGGCTGACATCTAAAGAAACATACAAAAGACAGGAAGAAGAAGAGGAGGAAACAGCCTCGTCCCCAGCGTTTTCAGGAGACCACGTCTGAACAAGACAGAGGAAATGATCCACCTTATCAGAGGGAGGGAGGGAGGGAGGGAAAGAGAGGAGGGAGGGAGGGAGGGAGGGGGAGGGAGGGAGGGAGAGGGAGGGAGGATGGAGGAGGATGGAGGAGAGGAGGGGAGGATGGAGGAAGGGAGGGGAGAATGGAGGAGGGGAGGATGGAGGAGGGGAGGATGGAGGAGGGGAGAGGAGGATGGAGGAGGGGAGGATGGAGGAGGGGAGAATGGAGGAGGTGAGAGGAGGATGGAGGAGGGGAGGATGGAGGAGGGGAGGATGGAGGAGAGGAGGGGAGGATGGAGGAGAGTTGGGATTTGGAATTTTTTCTTTCTTTCTTCCTCTTGTTGTTTATCTGCCAGTTATTTGCCAGTTATAGGCCAGTTATAGGCCAGTTATCTGCCAGTTATCTGCCAGTTATAGGCCAGTTATCTGCCAGTTATCTGCCAGTTATCTGCCAGTTATAGGCCAGTTATCGGCCAGTTATAGGCCAGTTATCTGCCAGTTATCTGCCAGTTATAGGCCAGTTATCTGCCAGTTATCTGCCAGTTATCTGCCAGTTATAGGCCAGTTATCTGCCAGTTATGGGCCAGGTGCAGGGCTGATGCAGAGGCTTTACGGTGCGCCAGGCTGACATCTAAAGAAACATACAAAAGACAGGAAGAAGAAGAGGAGGAAACAGCCTCGTCCCCAGCGTTTTCAGGAGACCACGTCTGAACAAGACAGAGGAAATGATCCACCTTATCAGAGGGAGGGAGGGAGGGAGGGAAAGAGAGGAGGGAGGGAGGGAGGGAGGGGAGGGAGGGAGTGGAGGGAGGATGGAGGGAGGGAAGGAGTGGAGGGAGGATGGGAGGGAAAGAGAGGAGGGAGGGAGGGAAAGAGAGGAGGGAGGGAGGGAGGGAAAGAGGGAAGGAGACGAGGGAGGATGGAGGGAGGGAAGGAGTGGAGGGAGGATGGGAGGGAAAGAGAGGAGGGAGGGAGGGAAAGAGAGGAGGGAGGAAGGGAAGGACGGAGGGAGGAAGGGAAGGAGAGGAAGGAGGAAGGGAAGGAGGGATGGAGGAAGGGAGGAAGGGAAGGAGGGAGGGAAAGAGAGGAGGGAGGGAGGGAAAGAGAGGAGGGAGGAAGGGAAGGAGGGATGGAAAGAGAGGAGGGAGGAAGGGAAGGAGG
Organism: Oncorhynchus masou masou; assembly: GCF_036934945.1. Lineage (NCBI taxonomy): Eukaryota > Metazoa > Chordata > Actinopteri > Salmoniformes > Salmonidae > Oncorhynchus > Oncorhynchus masou. The sequence goes on from NC_088235.1 coordinate 3,959,396, forward strand.
GATGTATGGAAGGAGGGATGGAAAGAGAGGATGGAGAAAGGGAAGGAGGGATGGAAAGAGAGGATGGAGGAAGGGAAGGAGGGATGGAAAGAGAGGATGGAGGAAGGGAAGGAGGGATGGAAAGAGAGGATGGAGGAAGGGAAGGAGGGATGTAGGGAAGGAGGGATGGAGGGAAGGAAAGAGAGATGAATTATCTATGCATAAATTACTTCATCTTCATAAGGCTTGCGAGCATCGGTGTCTGGTGCCAGTCCTCTCTCCTCGCCCGTCCGTCTCTGATCCTCTGGTACTGATCTCTGACGCTTTACCTCTGGAAGACAAGAAGAGAGGGATGGGACGGGGGGACAGAGAGGGACAGAGGGAGGGGGACAGAGAGGGTCAGAGGGAGGGGGAGGGAGGGGGAGAGAGGGAGAGGGAGGGGGAGAGAGGAGAGGGAGAAGGGAGAGAGGGGGGAGAGGGAGAGGGGAGGGAGGGAGGGGGGAGAGAGGAGAGGGAGGGGGGGGAGAGGGAGAGGGAGAGGGGGAGGGAGGGAGGGGGGGAGAGAGGGAGAGGGAGGGGGGGAGAGAGGGGAGAGGGAGGGAGAGGGGAGGGAGGGAGGGGGAGAGAGGGAGGGGGGGAGAGGAGAGGGAGGGGGGAGAGAGGAGAGGGAGGGGGAGGGGGGGGAGAGGGAGAGGGAGGGGGAGAGAGGGAGAGGGAGAGAGAGGAGAGGGAGAGGGGAGG
>NC_088235.1:3967615-3995115 GCF_036934945.1 Oncorhynchus masou masou
GAGAGAGAGAGGAGGAGACAGAGAGAGAGAGAGAGAGAGAGAGAGAGACGGAGGAAGAGAGAGAGAGAGAGGTCAGAGAGAGAGAACAGAGGAAAAGAGAGAGAGAGAGGAAGAGAGAGAGACTAGAACCTTAGACAGAGAGAGAGAGAGAGAGAATAGAATAGAGAGAGGCAGAGACACAGGAAGAGAGAAGGATTTCACCATGAGGTCAATGGAGACTTTAAAACAGGAGAAAACTGAGGATGGAAACAACACTGTAGACTCCACACTACTAACCTTATTGACAGAGTGAAAAGAAGGAAGCCGGAATAGAATACAAATATTCCAACACATGGATCCTGTTTGCAACAGGGAAATATCAGAGGAAAATATCAGAACATGTATAAACAGATCACTAAGAGACTTGTCATGTAAAGAACTTTAGGATAAAAATAAATGGAAATCCAGGAACAGATCACTAAGAAAGAGAGAGATGAGAGATAAAGAAATGTACCAATGGGGCAAATCCAACACAACAGATCACTAAGTACCACTGGTGGTGGCTGCATCATGTTAGATCGAAAGAACTTTAGGATAAAAATAAATGGAATAGAGCTAAGCAGGGTAAATCCTAGAAAAACCTGGCTCAGTCTGCTTTCCAAACGACACTGGGAGATCAACTCACATTTCAGCAGGACAACAACCTAAAACACAAGGCCAAATCTACACTGGAGTTGCTTACCAAGACGACAGTAAATGTTCCTGAGTGGCCTAGTTATAATACATTAAACAAAACATCTACATTTACCCCCTAATCTTGATCTGGTCTCATCTCTGCAACTCCCCAACGGGCTCGGGACACGGAGGTCCAGTCATGACCCGACTAACCGCACTTCTTAAAGACCCGCCTGCTCACCCCGGTGGCCAGCCGCACCAATGTGCTGCACCAATGACCCTCCCCTAACCAGAACAACGATGGGCCAAACCCTCCCCTAACCAGAACAACGATGGGCCAAACCCTCCCCTAACCAGGACAACGATGGGCCAAACCCTCCCCTAACCAGGACGACGCTGGGCCAAACCCTCCCCTAACCAGGACGACACTGGGCCAAACCCTCCCCTAACCAGAACAACGCTGGGCCAAACCCTCCCCTAACCAGAACAAAGCTGGACCAAACCCTCCCCTAACCAGAACAAAGCTAGACCAAACCCTCCCCTAACCAGAACAACGCTGGGCCAAACCCTCCCCTAACCAGAACAACGCTGGACCAAACCCTCCCCTAACCAGAACAAAGCTGGACCAAACCCTCCCCTAACCAGAACAACGCTGGTCCAGAACCAGGACAGCTGGACCGAACCCTCCCCTAACCAGAACAACGCTGGTCCGAACCCTCCCTAACCAGAACAACGCTGGGCCACCCTCCCCTAACCAGAAGAGAGAGACCCTCCCTAACCAGAACAACGCTGGGCCAAACCCTCCCCTAACCAGAACAACGAGGGCCAGAACCCAAACCCCCCTAAAGAGAAGAGACGAACAACAAACCCTCCCCCAGAACAACGCTAACCAGAACAACGATGGGCCAAACCCTCCCTAACCAGAACAACGATGGGCCAAACCCTCCCCTAACCAGAACAACGATGGGCCAAACCCTCCCCTAACCAGAACAACGATGGACCAAACCCTCCCTAACCAGAACAACGATGGGCCAAACCTCCCCTAACCAGAACAACGATGGACCAAACCCTCCCTAACCAGAACAACGATGGAACCAGAACAACTCCAAACCTCCCTAACCAGAACAACGATGGACCAAACCCTCCCTAACCAGAACAACGGAAGGAGCCAAACCCTCCCCTAACCAGAACAACGATGGAAACCCTCCCCCTAACCAGAACAACGGGGAAACCCTCCCTAACCAGAACAACGATGGGCCAAACCCTCCCTAACCAGAACAACGAGGAAAACCCTCCCTAACCAGACAACGATGGGCCAAACCCTCCCCTAACCAGAACAACGATGGAAAACCCTCCCCTAACCAGAACAACGATGGCCAAACCCTCCCTAACCAGAACAACGATGGACCAAACCCTCCCTAACCAGAACAACGATGGAAAACAGAACCAGAACAACGATGGGCCAAACCCTCCCTAACCAGAACAACGATGGACCAAACCACCCCTGAGGTCAATGGAGACTTTAAAGAACAGGATGAAAACTCCCTAACCAGGATGGAAACCCTCCCCTAACAACACTGATGGTTAAACTCCCCTAACAGAACTACTAACCTCCCTTGACAGAGTGAAAACGAAGGAAAACCTGAACCAGAATACAAATATTCCAACACATGGATCCTCCCTGCAACAAGGAAAACTCCCTAAAGAAAAATATCAAAACATGTATAACCAGAACAACGCTGGGCCAAACAAATGTCCCCTAACCAGATGTCCTGAATGGGGCAAATCCCCTAACACAACAGATCACTAAGTACCACTCCCTCATGGTGGTGGCTGCATCCCCTTATGGGTGTGCTTGTCATCCCCTAACCAGGACAACGCTGGGCCAAAGAACAACGCTAGGAAACCCTCCCTAAAGGACAAATGGGCCAATAGAGCTCCCTAACCAGGACAGGGGCCAAATCCTAACCAGAAAACCTGGCCAAACCTGCTCCCAAACCAGACACTGGGAGATCAACTCACATTTCAGCAGGACAACAACCCCCCTAAAACACAAGGCCAAATCCCTAACCAGGACAACGCTTACCAAACCCTCCCTAACCAGAAAATGTTCCCTAACCAGTGGCCTAGTTACAATACATTAAACAAAACATCTAAATTTCTCCCTAATCAGAACTGGTCTCAACTCTGCAGAACAACCCCAACCCTCCCCTAACCAGAACAACGGAGGTCCAAACCCTCCCTAACCAGAACAACGCGCCAAACCCTCCCCTAAAGACCCGCCTGGGCTCCCTCCAACCAGAACAACGCAACTTGACAGAGCTTGAAGAATTTAAAAACCAGAATAACGCTGGGCCAAACCCTCCCAACCAGAACAACGCTGGGCCAAAGCTCCCTAACCAGAGACTTAACCAGAAACACTCACAGCTGTGAGAACAACGCTGGGTGAAACCCTCCCCTAACAGAACAACGCTGACTTAACCACTGACTCTAATATGTATTGAAACCCTCCCCTAACCAGGACTGGGTGAAACCCTCCCTAACAGAATTGAAACTTAACCACAACGATGAAACCCTCCCCTAACCATGAATTGAAACTCCCCTAACCAGAACAACGATGGGTGAAACTCTAACATGTATTGGACCAAACCCTTAACCACTGACTCCCCTAACCAGAATTGAAACCCTTAACCAGAACAACGATGGGCCAAACCCTCCCCTAACCATGTATTGAAACCCTTAACCAGAATGACGTGACTCCCCTAACCATGACATTGATTTAACCAGAACTGATGGACCAAACCCTCCCCTAACATGTATTGACCAAACCCTTAACCAGAACAACGCTGGGTGACTCCCTAACATGTATTGACCAAACCCTCCCCTAACCAGAACAACGTGGGCCACTCCCTAACCAGGACGATATGTATTGACTTAACAGCTGGTTGTGACTCTAGCATGTATTGACTTAACCACTGACTCTAATATGTTTGACTTAACAGCTGGGTGACTCTAACATGTATTGATTTAACCAACTTGACAGAGCTTGAAGAATCTAACATGTATTGAAATTTACAACAGCTGGAAAGCTCTTAGACTTACCCAGAAACATGTATTGATTTAACCACTGGGTGACTCTAACATGTATTGACTTAACCACTGACTCTAACATGTATTGACTTAACAGCTGGGTGACTCTAACATGTATTGACTTAACCACTGACTCTAACATGTATTGACTTAACAGCTGGGTGACTCTAACATGTATTGATTTAACCACTGACTCTAACATGTATTGATTTAACAGCTGGTTGACTCTAACATGTATTGACTTAACTGCTGGGTGACTCTAACATGTATTGAATTTAACCACTGACTCTAACATGTATTGACTTAACAGCTGGGTGACTCTAACATGTATTGACTTAACCACTGACTCTAACATGTATTGACTTAACAGCTGGGTGACTCTAACATGTATTGATTTAACCACTGACTCTAACATGTATTGACTTAACAGCTGGGTGACTCTAACATGTATTGATTTAACCACTGACTCTAACATGTATTGACTTAACAGCTGGGTGACTCTAACATGTATTGACTTAACCACTGACTCTAACATGTATTGACTTAACCACTGGGTGACTCTAACATGTATTGACTTAACAGCTGACTCTAACATGTATTGACTTAACAGCTGACTCTAACATGTATTGACTTAACCACTGACTCTAACATGTATTGACTTAACAGCTGGGTGACTCTAACATGTATTGATTTAACCACTGACTCTAACATGTATTGACTTAACTGCTGGGTGACTCTAACATGTATTGATTTAACCACTGACTCTAACATGTATTGACTTAACCACTGACTCTAACATGTATTGATTTAACCACTGACTCTAACATGTATTGACTTAACAGCTGGGTGACTCTAACATGTATTGATTTAACCACTGACTCTAACATGTATTGACTTAACTGCTGGGTGACTCTAACATGTATTGACTTAACAGCTGACTCTAACATGTATTGATTTAACCACTGACTCTAACATGTATTGACTTAACTGCTGACTCTAACATGTATTGACTTAACCACTGACTCTAACATGTATTGACTTAACCACTGACTCTAACATGTATTGACTTAACTGCTGGGTGACTCTAACATGTATTGACTTAACCACTGACTCTAACATGTATTGACTTAACAGCTGGGTGACTCTAACATGTATTGATTTAACCACTGACTCTAACATGTATTGACTTAACTGCTGGGTGACTCTAACATGTATTGACTTAACCACTGACTCTAACATGTATTGATTTAACCACTGACTCTAACATGTATTGACTTAACTGCTGGGTGACTCTAACATGTATTGATTTAACCACTGACTCTAACATGTATTGACTTAACCACTGACTCTAACATGTATTGACTTAACAGCTGGTTGACTCTAACATGTATTGACTTAACTGCTGGGTGACTCTAACATGTATTGACTTAACCACTGACTCTAACATGTATTGATTTAACCACTGACTCTAACATGTATTGATTTAACCACTGACTCTAACATGTATTGACTTAACCACTGACTCTAACATGTATTGACTTAACCACTGACTCTAACATGTATTGATTTAACCACTGACTCTAACATGTATTGATTTAACCACTGACTCTAACATGTATTGACTTAACCACTGACTCTAACATGTATTGATTTAACCACTGACTCTAACATGTATTGATTTAACCACTGACTCTAACATGTATTGACTTAACAGCTGGGTGACTCTAACATGTATTGACTTAACCACTGACTCTAACATGTATTGACTTAACCACTGACTCTAACATGTATTGATTTAACCACTGACTCTAACATGTATTGACTTAACAGCTGGGTGACTCTAACATGTATTGACTAACCACTGACTCTAACATGTATTGATTTAACCACTGACTCTAACATGTATTGATTTAACCACTGACTCTAACATGTATTGACTTAACCACTGACTCTAACATGTATTGACTTAACCACTGACTCTAACATGTATTGACTTAACCACTGACTCTAACATGTATTGACTTAACCACTGACTCTAACATGTATTGACTTAACCACTGACTCTAACATGTATTGACTTAACCACTGACTCTAACATGTATTGACTAAGCAGTGACTCTATAATTCTGTCAATTGGATATTTCATGTATTGATTTAACCACAATTGCAAACATTTCTAAAAACACATGTTCACTTTGTCATTGATCTAATATGTATTGATGGGTGACTCAAAACATATATTGATTTAATCCACTTTGAATTCAGTAACAACACAATGTGGAATAAGTCAAGGGGTATAAATACTTTCTGAATGCTCTGACATAACACACTCTAACATGTACGGACAAGCACACACACACTAAATGTATTGACAACACACACACACATAACATGTACGGACAACACACACACACATAAACATGTATTGACAACCACACTCAACATGTATAAACACGGACTCTAACACACACACACATAAACACGTATTGACAACACACAGACACATAAACACGGACAAGCACACACACACTAAACACAGACAGGCTCTAACATGTACACACACACTGACTAAACATGTATTGAAACACACACACTCTAACATGTATTGAAACACACACACTAAATGTACGGACAAGCACACACACACAAACATGGACAACACACTGACTCTAATGTATTGACAAGCACACACTCTAACATGTATTGACAACCACACACACACATAAATTGACGGACAACCACACACACACATAAACATGGACAAGCACACACACACAACATGTATTGAAACACAGACAAACATGTATTGACAAACAGTGTGAATACGGACTGTCAATTGGATATTTCTGGACTTAATTTTCAATACAATTGCAAACATTTCACAAAAACACATGTTCACTTTGTCACAAACACGGACAATGGGTGACACACAAAACACACACTTAATCCACTTTGAATTCAGTAACAACACAATGTGGACAAGTCAAGGGGTACAAACACACTGGACAAGCACACACACGGACAAGCACACACACACACATAAACACGGACAAGCACACACACACACAAACACACAAGCACACACACACACATAAACACGGACAAGCACACACACACACATAAACACGGACAACACACACACACACACACACAAAGACGGACAAGCACACACACACACATAAACACGGACAAGCACACACACACATAAACACGGACAAGCACACACACACACATAAACACGGACAAGCACACACACACACGAATGGATAGATGCAGAATAGAGCACTCACAAACATAAACACAGAAGAAGTGGGGAACTCAGTCAACAGGACAAGCACAACAGTATGGAACAGACATGGTTGGTTTGCATTTCAGTCATAAACACTGATTTCTGCCTGAGCACACTAGCAGATAACAGATCAAGCACACACACACACACAAGCACACAGACAAGCACACACACACACACACACGCACAAGCACACATACACACACACACACAGACAAGCACACACACACACAAACACGGACAGACACACACACACAACACGGACAAGCACACACACACACACACACACACACACACACACACACACACACACACACACACACACACACACACACACACACACACACACACACACACACACACACAGACACACACACACACACACACACACACATAAACACACAAGCACACACACACAGACAAGCACACACACACACACACACACACACGGACAAGCACACACACACACACACACGGACACACACACACACACACACACACACACACACACACACACACACACACACACACACACACACACACACACACAAAGATACATACATATATATGGACAAGATAGTGATCTGGATTGAATAAACACGGGAAAAGACACACACACATAAACATACTGGAATAGAACTACAGACTAGAACATGGAGGGGAGAGATGGAGGGGAGACATGGAGAGATGGAGAGATTGAGGGGGAGAGGGGGAGGGAGAGATGGAGGGGGAGAGGGGAGGGGGAGAGATGGGGGGATAGATGGAGAATAGAGGGGTGTGACACAGTATACATATTGCAACTATCAGACTAGAGAGTGGAGGGGGAACTCAGTCAGCAAAAGCGTAAGGGGAACAGTATGTAACAGAGATGGTTGGTTTGCATTTCAGTCATATCTCTGATTTCTGCCTGAGCACACTAGCAGATAACAGATCCCCACACACACACAGACACAGACACGGGGAGAGACACTAAAGGGGATATGGACATATATATGTGAGGGAGATAGTGATCTGGATTGAATAAGGTGGAGGGGAAAAGAGAGGTGTGACACTGAGTATACATACTGGAATAGAACTATCAGACTAGAGATGGAGGGGGAGAGATGGAGGGGAGAGAGATAGAGATGGGGGAGAGAGGGTGGGGAGAGAGAGATTGGGGAGAGAGATGGGTGGGGAGAGGTGGAGGAGAGTGAAAGAGAGGGGAGAGAGATGGGTGGGACACTGAGTATACATACTGGAATAGGGTGGGGAACTATCAGACTAGAGAGATGGAGGGGGAGAGATGGAGGTGGGGAGAGATTGAGGGAGAGATGGAGGGGGAGAGGTGGAGGGGAGAGATTGAGGGAGAGATGGAGGGGGAGAGGTGGAGGGGAGAGATTGAGGGAGAGATGGAGGGGGAGAGATGGAGGGGGAGAGGGGGAGGGGAGAGATTGAGGGGGAGAGAGGTGGAGGGGGAGAGAGGGGTGTGACACAGTATACATACTGGAATAAAACTATCAGACTAGAGAGATGGAGGGGGAGAGATGGAGGGGGAGAAAGTGGAGGGGGAGAGATTGGTGGGGAGAGGTGGAGGAGGAGAGAGAGGGGGAGAGATGGGTGGGGAGGGGAGAGGGGGAGAGAGATGGGTGTGGAGGAGAGAGATACATACTGGAATAGAACTATCAGACTAGAGAGATGGAGGGGGAGAGATGGAGGGGGAGAGGTGGAGGGGAGAGATTGAGGGGGGAGAGGTGGAGGGGAGAGAGAGGGGGTGACACAGTATACATACTGGAATAGAACTATCAGACTAGAGAGATGGAGGGGGAGAGAAGGAGGGGGAGAGAGATGGAGGGGGAGAGGTGGAGGGGAGAGATTGAGGGGGAGAGATGGAGGGGGAGAGATTGAGGGGGAGAGAGATGGGTGTGACACTGAGTATACATACTGGAATAGAACTATCAGATTAGAGAGATGGAGGGGGAGAGGGGAGGGGGAGAGGTGGAGGGAGAGATTGGGGAGGGGGAGAGAGAGAAAGAGGGGGGAGAGATTGGTGGGGAGAGGTGGAGGGAGAGAGAAGAGAGGGGGGGAGAGAGATGGGTGGGGAGAGGTGGATACATACTGGAATAAAACTATGGGGAGACTGGAGGAGGTGGAGGGGGAGAGGATGGGTGGGGAGAGAAAAGAGAGGGGGAGAGAGATGGGTGGGGAGAGGTGGAGGAGAGAGAAAGAGAGGGGGAGAGAGATGGGTGGGGAGAGGTGGAGGAGAGAGAAAGAGGTGGAGGAGGGGAGAGGGGGAGAGAGATGGGTGGGGAGAGGTGGAGGAGAGAGAAAGAGAGGGGGAGAGAGATGGGTGGGGAGAGGTGGAGGAGAGAGAAAGAGAGGGGGAGAGAGATGGGTGGGGAGAGGTGGAGGAGAGAGAAAGAGAGGGGGAGAGAGATGGGTGGGGAGAGGTGGAGGAGAGAGAAAGAGAGGGGGAGAGAGATGGGTGGGGAGAGGTGGAGGAGAGAGAAAGAGAGGGGGAGAGAGATGGGTGGGGAGAGAGAAAGAGAGGGGGAGAGAGATGGGTGGGGAGTGGTGGAGGAGAGAGAAAGAGAGGGGGAGAGAGATGGGTGGGGAGAGGTGGAGGAGAGAGAAAGAGAGGGGGAGAGAGATGGGTGGGGAGTGGTGGAGGAGAGAGAAAGAGAGGGGGAGAGAGATGGGTGGGGAGAGGTGGAGGAGAGAGAAAGAGAGGGGGAGAGAGATGGGTGGGGAGTGGTGGAGGAGAGAGAAAAAGAGGGGGAGAGAGATGGGTGGGGAGAGGTGGAGGAGAGAGAAAGAGAGGGGGAGAGAGAGATGGGTGGGGAGAGGTGGAGGAGAGAGAAAGACAGAGATCCCTGATGGACGATGAAGACACACAACTGGTCTGGCTGAGACCCTCTCCAGTCTGGTCAACACAGCACAGGATGGGCACAGCTGTACAAATTATGTTCTGATGTCGTTTGGCCTCTCTACCCATGTCTCTCTCTCTCTTTCCTTCCTCCTCCTCTTTTCCTTCCCTCCTCCTCTCTTTCCTTCCCTCCTCCTCTCTTTCCTTCCTCATCCTCTCTTTCCTTCCTCCTCCTCTCTTTCCTTCCCTCCTCCTCTCTTTCCTTCCCTCCATCTCTCTTTCCTTCCCCCTCCCTTACGTCTTTCCTTCCCTCTCCCTTACGTCTTTCCTTCCCTCCTTCTCTCTTTCCTTCCCTCTTCCTTACGTCTTTCCTTCCCTCTCCCTTATGTCTTTCCTTCCCTCCTTCTCTCTTTCCTTCCCTCTTCCTTACGTCTTTCCTTCCCTCTCCCTTATGTCTTTCCTTCCCTCCTTCTCTCTTTCCTTCCCTCTTCCTTACATCTTTCCTTCCCTCTCCCTTACGTCTTTCCTTCCCTCTCCCTTCTCTCTTTCCTTCCCTCTCCCTTACATATTTCCTTCCCTCTCTTTCCTTCTCTTTCCCTACGGTGTTTATCTCACTCTGTCTCTATACCTTCCTCTCTGTACCACTCCATCTCTCTCTCTCACACACACACTCCCTCTCTGTACCACTCCATCTCTCTTTCTCTTCCAGCTCCACTTGTCAGGCCTGGCAATCACAGTGCTGGTCTTGTCCTCTCTCTCACACACTCTCTCTCTCACACACACACTCTCTCTCTCGGGGGTGTCCTGCCAGGGCTGAGCACTGGGCTGGAGGAGATGAAAGGGCAGGAGGGAGACCATTTCATGTGTGACCCTCTCTCCACACACACTTATCAGGGTCGGGCAGAGAGCCTGGGTGAAGGCGTCCAAAACTTTGCCCGTCTCAGATGGCCAGGTACTCACAAATACATAACACACACACACGGAGTGGGGGTCATTCAGTCAGCAGACGAGTAAGGGAAAACAGTGTGTAACAGAGATGGTTTGGATTGCACGCACACACACACACACACACACACACACACACACACACACACACACACACACACACACACACACACACACACACACACACACACGCACACACACACACACACACACAGGGAGGAGGGAAGTGAGGACTGGAGAGATGACAGAGCTCTGGTATACCTATTATAATAATTATCCAATGAGCTACTAGATATATTTTAGGGTACCAGATGTATTTTAGTCTTCCAGATATACACTACCGTTCAAAAGTTTGGGGTCACTTAGAAATGTCCTTGTTTTGAAAGAAAAGCTAATTTTTTTGTCCATTAAAATAACATCAAATTGATCAGAAATACAGTGTAGACATTGTTAATGTTGTAAATTACTATTGTAGCTGGAAACGGCAGATTTTTAATGGAATATCTACAGAGGCCCATTATCAGCAACCATCACTCCTGTGTTCCAATTAGCTAATCCAAGTTTATTTAAAAAAACTAATTGATCATTAGAAAACCCTTTTGCAATTATGTTAGCTGAAAACTGTTGTCCTGATTAAAGAAGCAATAAAACTGGCCTTCAGACTAGTTGAGTATCTGGAGCATCAGCATTTGTGGGTTCGATTACAGGCTCAAAATGGCCAGAAACAAAGAACTTTCTTCTGAAACTCGTCAGTCTAGTCTTGTTCTGATAAATGAAGGCTATTCCCCGGAGAAATTGCCAAGAAACGTTAGATCTCGTACAACGCTGTGTACTACACCCTTCACAGAAAAGAGCAAACTGACATACATATACTGACAAACTGACATAATGATGTCAATTAGCCTATCAGAAGCTTCTAAAGCCATGACATCATTTTCTGGAATTTTCCAAGCTGTTTAAAGGCACAGTCAACTTAGTGTATGTAAACTTCTGACCCGCTGGAATTGTGATACAGTGAATTATAAGTGAAATAATCTGTCTGTAAACAATTTTTGGATAAATGACTTGTGTCATGTACAAAGTAGATGTCCTAACCGACTTGCCAAAACTATAGTTTGTTAACAAGACATTTGGGGAGTGGTTGAAACATGAGTTTTAATGACTCCAACCTAAGTGTATGTAATCTTCCAACTTAAACTGTATATTAGTCTACCAGATATACATTAGTCTACCAGATATACATTAGTCTACCAGATATATATTAGGGTAGCAGATATATATTAGGGTAGCAGATACAGTGGGGCAAAAAAGTATTTAGTCAGCCACCAATTGTGCAAGTTCTCCCACTTAAAAAGATGAGAGAGTAATTTTCATCATAGGTACACTTCAACTATGACAGACAAAACGAGAAAAAAAATCCCGAAAATGACATTGTAGCATTTTTAATTTATTTATTTGCAAATTATGGTGGAAAATAAGTATTTGGTCAATAACAAAAGTTTATCTCAATACTTTGTTATATACCTTTTGTTGGCAATGACAGAGGTCAAACGTTTTCTGTAAGTCTTCACCAGGTTTTCACACACTGTTGCTGGTATTTTGGACCATTCCTCCATGCAGATCTCCTCTAGAGCAGTGATGTTTTGGGGCTGTTGCTGGGCAACACGGACTTTCAACTCCCTCCAAAGATTTTCTATGGGGTTGAGATCTGGAGACTGGCTAGGCCACTCGAGGACCTTGAAATGCTTCTTACGAAGCCACTCCTTCGTTGCCCGGGCAGTGTGTTTGGGATCATTGTCAAGCTGAAAGACCCAGCCACGTTTCATCTTCAATGCCCTTGCTGATGGAAGGAGGTTTTCACTCAAAATCTCACGATACATGGCCACATTCATTCTTTCCTTTACACGGATCAGTCGTCCTGGTCCCTTTGCAGAAAAACAGCCCCAAAGCATGATGTTTCCACCCCATGCTTTACAGTAGGTATGGTGTTCTTTGGATGCAACTCAGCATTCTTTGTCCTCCAAACACGACGAGTTGAGTTTTTACCAAAAGTTCTATTTTGGTTTCATCTGATCATATGACATTCTCCCAAACTTCTTCTGGATCATCCAAATGCTCTCTAGCAAACTTCAGACGGGCCTGGACATGTACTGGCTTAAGCAGGGGGACACGTCTGGCACTGCAGGATTTGAGTCCCTGGCGGCGTAGTGTGTTACTGATGGTAGGCTTTGTTACTTTGGTCCCAGCTCTATGCAGGTCATTCACTAGGTCCCCCCATGTGGTTCTGGGATTTTTGCTCACCGTTCTTGTGATCATTTTGACCCCACGGGGTGAGATCTTGCGTGGAGCCCAGATCGACGGAGATTATCAGTGGTCTTGTATGTCTTCCATTTCCTAATAATTGCTCCCACAGTTGATTTCTTCAAACCAAGCTGCTTACCAATTGCAGATTCAGTCTTCCCAGCCTGGTGCAGGTCTACAATTTTGTTTCTGGTGTCCTTTGACAGCTCTTTGGTCTTGGCCATAGTGGAGTTTGGAGTGTGACTGTTTGAGGTTGTGGACATGTGTCTTTTATACTGATAACAAGTTCAAACAGGTGCCATTAATACAGGTAACGAGTGGAGGACAGAGGAGCCTCTTAAAGAAGAAGTTACAGGTCTGTGAGAGCCAGAAATCTTGCTTGTTTGTAGGTGACCAAATACTTATTTTCCACCATAATTTGCAAATAAATTCATAAAAAATCCTACAATGTGATTGACTGGATTTTTTTCTCATTTTGTCTGTCATAGTTGAAGTGTACCTATGATGAAAATTACAGGTCTCTCTCATCTTTTTAAGTGGGAGAACTTGCACAATTGGTGGCTGACTAAATACTTTTTACCCCACTGTATATATTATTCTACCAGATATATATTAGGGTAGCAGATATATATTGGGTAGCAGATATATATTGGGGTATATATATTAGGGTAGAAGATATATATTGGGGTAGCAGATATATATTGGGGTAGAATATATATATTGGGGTAGCAGATATATATATTGGGGTAGCAGATATATATTAGGGTAGCATATATATATTGGGGTAGCAGATATATATTGGGGTAGAAGATATATATTGGGGTAGCAGATATATATATATTGGGGTAGCAGATATATATTAGGGTAGAAGATATATATTAGGGTAGCAGATATATATTAGGGTAGCAGATATATATTGGGGTAGCAGATATATATATTGGGGTAGCAGATATATATTAGGGTAGAAGATATATATTGGGGTAGCAGATATATATATTGGGGTAGCAGATATATATTAGGGTAGAAGATATATATTGGGGTAGCAGATATATATTAGGGTAGAAGATATATATTAGGGTAGCAGATATATATTAGGGTAGCAGATATATATTGGGGTAGCAGATATATATATTGGGGTAGCAGATATATATTAGGGTAGAAGATATATATTGGGGTAGCAGATATATATATTGGGGTAGCAGATATATATTAGGGTAGAAGATATATATTGGGGTAGCAGATATATATTAGGGTAGAAGATATATATTGGGGTAGCAGATATATATTAGGGTAGAAGATATATATTAGGGTAGCAGATATATATTAGGGTAGCAGATATATATTAGGGTAGCAGATATATATATTAGGGTAGCAGATATATATTGGGGTAGCAGATATATATTGGGGTAGCAGATATATATTGGGGTAGAAGATATATATTGGGGTAGCAGATATATATATTGGGGTAGCAGATATATATTAGGGTAGAAGATATATATTAGGGTAGCAGATATATATTAGGGTAATATATATTGGGGTAGCAGATATATATATTGGGGTAGCAGATATATATTAGGGTAGAAGATATATATTGGGGTAGCAGATATATATATTGGGGTAGATATATATTAGGTCAGATATATATTAGGGTAGAAGATATATATTAGGGTAGAAGAAGATATATATTAGGGTAGCAGATATATATTAGGGTAGCAGATATATATTAGGGTAGCAGATATATATATTAGGGTAGCAGATATATATTGGGGTAGCAGATATATATATTGGGGTAGCAGATATATATTAGGGTAGAAGATATATATTGGGGTAGCAGATATATATTAGGGTAGAAGATATATATTAGGGTAGCAGATATATATTAGGGTAGCAGATATATATTGGGGTAGCAGATATATATATTGGGGTAGCAGATATATATTAGGGTAGAAGATATATATTGGGGTAGCAGATATATATATTGGGGTAGCAGATATATATTAGGGTAGAAGATATATATTGGGGTAGCAGATATATATTAGGGTAGAAGATATATATTGGGGTAGCAGATATATATTATAGGATATATATTAGGGTAGCAGATATATATTAGGGTAGCAGATATATATTAGGGTAGCAGATATATATATTAGGGTAGCAGATATATATTAGGGTAGCAGATATATATTAGGGTAGCAGATATATATTGGGGTAGAAGATATATATTGGGGTAGCAGATATATATATTGGGGTAGCAGATATATATTAGGGTAGAAGATATATATTAGGGTAGCAGATATATATTAGGGTAGCAGATATATATTGGGTATATATATATTGGGTAGCAGATATATATTAGGGTAGAAGATATATATTAGGGTAGCAGATATATATATTGGGGTAGCAGATATATATTAGGGTAGAAGATATATATTGGGGTAGCAGATATATATTAGGGTAGAAGATATATATTGGGGTAGCAGATATATATTAGGGTAGAAGATATATATTAGGGTAGCAGATATATATTAGGGTAGCAGATATATATTAGGGTAGCAGATATATATATTAGGGTAGCAGATATATATTGGGGTATATATATTGGGGTAGGATATATATTAGGGTAGAAGATATATATTGGGGTAGCAGATATATATATTGGGGTAGCAGATATATATTAGGGTAGAAGATATATATTGGGGTAGCAGATATATATATTGGGGTAGCAGATATATATTAGGGTAGAAGATATATATTGGGGTAGCAGATATATATTAGGGTAGAAGATATATATTAGGGTAGCAGATATATATTAGGGTAGCAGATATATATTGGGGTAGAAGATATATATTGGGGTAGGAGATATATATTGGGGTAGGAGATATATCAGGGAAGCCTGTTATGAAGTGCTGTTTAGGTGAAGTGCTCAGTAGAGTCAAGGATGTTTTATCTGGCACCTCTTGAAACAGGCGGTTTATCAACAAGTCTGTTCCACATGGCACCCTATTCCCTAGGTAGTGCACTGGTTCTAGGTAGTTTTGACCACAGCCCTGGGTCTTTGGGCTCTGCACTTACTAAGGGGACGGAGCCATTTGCAACGCAGCCGTAGAGCGAAGCATCACAACCTCTCCCTTCATAAGGACCGTCTCTGTGACAAAGGTCTTCATCACCAGAAAACAAGTGAAATTAAACTTGTCGTGAGGAAAACGACAAAACCCACAGAGAAAACAAATAGCAGAGATACTGCTGCTTCAAAGACACACTATTTATTGTTCTGTTTTCATGTTCTCCTTCCTTTCTGCTTCTTTAACCCTTTACTGCCTATCTCCTATTGGCAGAACAGACGCAAAACGCTGGGAAAAAAGTAATTAACTTACCTCTGAAAACATTTCTCAAATGCTTTTCTCAAGATATGACTTTTTTATTGTCTAGGGAGAACTTTTTGCAGTTGTTTTTTAATTACTAGTTTTAATAAAATTGTACAGGAATAGAAAAACAAACAAAGATAGTCTCAGAACTTTAGAATCTGCTACAGGCCAATGGGATCCCAGCTAGCCATGACTCAAGCCAATGAGAAGCAGAGGTCAAAGGGGAAAGTGGAGTCGTGCACATGAGGGGTGAGTTACAGACCGACAAAACAGAGAGAGCAAACGGACAAGCAGAAGCACCAGCGCACAGCCAGTTAGTGGTGGTCCCTTTACCCAGAAAGGTTAGCTCAGAGCTGGGGTTAGTAGACTCCTGATGCCCCTGGATGGTGGAGGAGGTCGGAGGGGCCCCAGGAGGGCTAGTATCTACCGCAGTAGCCTCTGTCACAGTTTCATCATGGTGATCTTCCTCATCTCTCCCCCCCTCCTCCTCCTCACCCCCATTATTATCACCTGCATCTCCATCCAACACATCTACAGATGAGAAACAGAGAGAGAAACAGAGAGAGAGAGACATAGAGGGAGAGAGAGAGAGAGAGAGGGAGACAGAGACAGAGGAGAGACAGAGAGGGAGAAAGAGAAAGACGGATCGAGAGAGAAAGATGGAAGGAGAGAGAGGGAAAGAAAGAGAGAAAGAAAGATGGAAGGAGAGAGTGAGAAAGAAAGATGGAAGGAGAGAGAGAGGGAAAGAAAGAGAGAAAGAAAGATGGAAGGAGAGAGAGAAAGAAAGAGAGAAAGAAAGATGGAAGGAGAGAGAGAGAAAGAAAGAGAGAAAGAAAGATGGAAGGAGAGAGAGAGAAAGAAAGAGAAAGAAAGATGGAAGGAGAGAGAAAGAAAGATGGAAGGAGAGAGAGAGAAAGAAAGATGGAAGGAGAGAGAAAGAAAGATGGAAGGAGAGAGAAAGAAAGATGGAAGGAGAGAGAGAGAAAGAAAGATGGAAGGAGAGAGAAAGAAGGAGAAAGATGGAAGGAGAGAGAGAGAAAGAAAGATGGAAGGAGAGAGAAAGAAAAAGAAAGATGGAAGGAGAGAGAGAGAAAGACAGAGAGAAAGATGGAAGGAGAGAGAGAGAAAGAAAGAGAGAAGGAGAGAGAGAGAAAGAAAGAGAGAAAGATGGAAGGAGAGAGAGAGAAAGACAGATGGAAGGAGAGAGAGAAAGAAAGATGGAAGGAGAGAGAGAGAAAGAAAGATGGAAGGAGAGAGAGAGAGAGAAAGATGGAAGGAGAGAGAGAGAAAGATGGAAGGAGAGAGAGAGAGAGAAAGATGGAAGGAGAGAGAGAGAGAAAGATGGAAGGAGAGAGAGAGAAAGAAAGATGGAAGGAGAGAGAAAGAAAGAATGATGGAAGGAGAGAGAGAGAAAGAAAGATGGAAGGAGAGAGAGAGAAAAATGGAAGGAGAAAGAGAAAGAAAGAGAGAAAGATGGAAGGAGAGAGAGAGGCAAAGAAAGAAGTATTTCTATGTTAGTGCATGTTAATGGTTATGTGAAGCCATGCTGGTTCCCTTGAGAAGGTAAGGACATGTTAATGTGTTGTGAAAACACAGCAGGCCCCACTTAAGTGTGTCTGTCTGTGTACCTGTCTGTCTGTCTACCTGTCTGTGTACCTGTCTGTCTGTCTCTACAGACACACAGACGAACTGAAGCAGAGCCATCACCATCACCAGATAATTCACAGCTCTGTTCAGGCATCGCTGCCGTGGCAACAGCTACAGATAAAGAACAAAAACTAAACAAAAACAAAACATGAAAACACATATTACATTAAGCCTCCCAAAATAAAATCAACACAAACAATAAAACAATATCAAACAAGAAAAGGTAAATCCTGCTGTATAAATAAATGGAGTCAAAAGAAACCAAAAACAAAACAACTGCCGCAGATGTTTGACATGGAGTCACCTTCCCTCCCACCCGTTCCCCTTCCCCCACCCGTTCTCTCCTTCCCTCCCACCCGTTCTCTCCTTCCCTCCCACCCGTTCTCTCCTTCCCTCCCACCCGTTCTCTCCTTCCCTCCCACCCGTTCTCTCCTTCCCTCCCACCCATTCTCTCCTTCCCTCCCACCCGTTCCTCCTTCCCTCCCACCCGTTCTCTCCTTCCCTCCCACCCGTTCTCTCCTTCCCTCCCACCCGTTCTCTCCTTCCTCCCACCCGTTCTCTCCTTCCCTCCCACCCGTTCTCTCCTTCCCTCCCACCCATTCTCTCCCAAAATTCCCTCCCACCCAATTCTCTCCTTCCCTCCCACCCGTTCTCTCCTTCCCTCCCACCCGTTCTCTCCTTCCCTCCCACCCTTTCTCTCCTTCCCTCCCCCCCGTTCTCTCCTTCCCTCCCACCCGTTCTCTCCTTCCCTCCCACCCGTTCTCTCCTTCCCTCCCACCCGTCCTCCTTCCCTCCCACCCGTTCTCTCCCTCCCACCCGTTCTCCCCCTCCCACCCGTTCTCTCCCTTCCCTCCCACCCGTTCTCTCCCTTCTCCCACCCGTTCTCTCCTTCCCTCCCACCTGTTCTCTCCTTCCCTCCCCACCCGTTCTCTCCTTCCCTCCCACCCGTTCTCTCCTTCCCTCCCACCCGTTCTCTCCTTCCCTCCCCTCCCACCCGTTCTCTCCTTCCCTCCCCCCCCGTTCTCTCCTTCCCTCCCACCCGTTCTCTCCTTCCCTCCCACCCGTTCTCTCCTTCCCTCCCACCCGTTCTCTCCTTCCCTCCCACCCGTTCTCTCCCCCTCCCACCCGTTCTCTCCCCATCCGTTCCTTCCCTCCCACCCATTCTCTCCTTCCCTCCCACCTGTTCTCTCCTTCCCTCCCACCCGTTCTCTCCTTCCCTCTTCCCTCCCACCCGTTCTCTCCTTCCCTCTTCCCTCCCACCCGTTCTCTCCTTCCCTCCCACCCGTTCTCTCCTTCCCTCCCCCGTTCTCTCCTTCCCTCCCACCCGTTCTCTCCTTCCCTCCCCCCGTTCTCTCCTTCCCTCCCACCCGTTCTCTCCTTCCCTCCCACCCGTTCTCTCCTTCCCTCCCACCCGTTCTCTCCTTCCCTCCCACCTGTTCTCTCCTTCCCTCCCACCCGTTCTCTCCTTCCCTCCCCCCCGTTCTCTCCTTCCCTCCCCCCGTTCTCTCCTTCTCTCCCCCCCGTTCTCTTCTTCTCCCACCCGTTCTCTCCTTCCCTCCCACCCGTTCTCTCCTTCCCTCCCACCCGTTCTCTCCTTCCCTCCCACCCGTTCTCTCCTTCCCTCCCACCCGTTCTCTGACACTTAGTGGTAGGAGGAGAGAGACAAGGAGAGAGAGGGGAGGGAGAGAAGGAGAAAGAGAGAGAGGCAGAAACAGATGGAGGAAGAGAGTAACAGGAAAAAGAGGAAGAGAGTGAAAAATAACGGGTGAAAGGGAGAGAGAGAAAAGCAAGAGAGAGAGAAAGACTCAAGGAAAAAGAGAGGGAGAGCATTTTCAGTTTTTAATTTGGTTTCTGTGATGTGTGGCGAGAGCGCGTGCGAGCGAGCGTGGAGCGCGGGTGGCTGGTTAACGCTAGCTAATTAAAGGAGGCTATGGTGATGGAGTTTGGAAAGTTTACAGGCAGGCAGGCAGGCGGTGGAAGGGGCAGTCTCCCTCCCTCAGCCCAGGTCTGAATTAACAGGACCCTGAGTGGTGGAGGGAATGATGGAGGAGGAGGGAGCGGGGCTAGGATTAGGCGTTCTGCACGGCAGGCCTTGTGCATCAGGCCCACAGCGCTGCTCTTCTCCTCCTCTCCTCCCCCTTTCCTCTCCTCCTCCTCCCTGACACCATTTTTAATGAGATCCACAATTAGCCAGACTCAAAAAGGCAGAAAGAGCAAATAAACCAAACTGCATCTGTCTCCCGCCTCTCTCTCCTGTCTCACTCATCTCCTCTCTCTCCTGTCTCACTCATCTCCTCTCCTCCTCCTGTCTCACTCATCTCCTCTCTCTCCTGTCTCACTCATCTCCTCTCCTCCTCCTGTCTCACTCATCTCCTCTCTATCCTGTCTCACTCATCTCCTCTCTCTCCTGTCTCACTCATCTCCCCTCTCTCCTGTCTCACTCATCTCCTCTCTATCCTGTCTCACTCATCTCCTCTCTTCCTCCTGTCTCTCTCTCCCTGTTTCACTCATCTCCTCTCTCTCCTGTCTCACTCATCTCCTCTCTCTCCTGTCTCACTCATCTCCTCTCTCTCCTGTCTCACTCATCTCCTCTCTATCCTGTCTCACTCATCTCCTCTCTTCCTCCTGTCTCTCTCTCCTGTTTCACTCATCTCCTCTCTCTCCTGTCTCACTCATCTCCTCTCTCTCCTGTCTCACTCATCTCCTCTCTCTCCTGTCTCACTCATCTCCTCTCTATCCTGTCTCACTCATCTCCTCTCTTCCTCCTGTCTCACTCATCTCCTCTCTCTCCTGTCTCACTCATCTCCTCTCTTCCTCCTGTCTCTCTCTCCTGTCTCACTCATCTCCTCTCTTCCTCCTGTCTCACTCATCTCCTCTCTCTTCCTGTCTCTCTCTCCTCCTGTCTCACTGATCTCCTCTCCTCCTGTTTCACTAGTCTCCTCTCTCTTCCTGTCTCTCTCTCCTCCTGTCTCACTGATCTCCTCTCCTCCTGTTTCACTAGTCTCCTCTCTCTTCCTGTCTCTCTCTCCTCCTGTCTCACTGATCTCCTCTCTATCCTGTCTCACTCATCTCCTCTCTTCCTCCTGTCTCTCTCTCCTGTCTCACTCATCTCCTCTCCTCCTGTTTCACTAGTCTCCTCTCTCTTCCTGTCTCTCTCTCCTCCTGTCTCACTCATCTCCTCTCTATCCTGTCTCACTCATCTCCTCTCTTCCTCCTGTCTCTCTCTCCTGTCTCACTGATCTCCTCTCCTCCTGTTTCACTAGTCTCCTCTCTCTTCCTGTCTCTCTCTCCTCCTGTCTCACTCATCTCCTCTCTTCCTCCTGTCTCTCTCTCCTGTCTCACTGATCTCCTCTCCTCCTGTTTCACTAGTCTCCTCTCTCTTCCTGTCTCTCTCTCCTCCTGTCTCACTCATCTCCCCTCCCTCTTCCTGTCTCTCTCTCCTCCTGTCTCACTCATCTCCTCTCCTCCTGTTTCACTAGTCTCCTCTCTCTTCCTGTCTCTCTCTCCTCCTGTCTCACTCATCTCCTCTCTATCCTGTCTCACTCATCTCCTCTCTTCCTCCTGTCTCTCTCTCCTGTCTCACTGATCTCCTCTCCTCCTGTTTCACTAGTCTCCTCTCTCTTCCTGTCTCTCTCTCCTCCTGTCTCACTCATCTCCTCTCTTCCTCCTGTCTCTCTCTCCTGTCTCACTGATCTCCTCTCCTCCTGTTTCACTAGTCTCCTCTCTCTTCCTGTCTCTCTCTCCTCCTGTCTCACTCATCTCCCCTCCCTCTTCCTGTCTCTCTCTCCTCCTGTCTCACTCATCTCCCCTCCCTCTTCCTGTCTCTCTCTCCTCCTGTCTCACTCATCTCCTCTCTTCCTCCTGTCTCTCTCCCTGTCTCACTGATCTCCTCTCCTCCTGTTTCACTAGTCTCCTCTCTCTTCCTGTCTCTCTCTCCTCCTGTCTCACTCATCTCCCCTCCCTCTTCCTGTCTCTCTCTCCTCCTGTCTCACTCATCTCCCCTCTCTCTTCCTGTCTCTCTCTCCTCCTGTTTCACTAGTCTCCTCCCTCTTCCTGTCTCTCTCTCCTCCTGTCTCACTCATCTCCCCTCTCTCTTCCTGTCTCTCTCTCCTCCTGTCTCACTCATCTCCCCTCTCTCTTCCTGTCTCTCTCTCCTCCTGTCTCACTCATCTCCCCTCTCTCTTCCTGTCTCTCTCTCCTCCTGTCTCACTCATCTCCCCTCTCTCTTCCTGTCTCTCTCTCCTCCTGTCTCACTCATCTCCCCTCTCTCTTCCTGTCTCTCTCTCCTCCTGTTTCACTAGTCTCCTCCCTCTTCCTGTCTCTCTCTCCTCCTGTCTCACTCATCTCCCCATCTCTTCCTGTCTCTCTCTCCTCCTGTCTCACTCATCTCCTCTCTCTTCCTGTCTCTCTCTCCTCCTGTCTCACTCATCTCCTCTCTCTTCCTGTCTCTCTCTCCTCCTGTCTCACTCATCTCCTCTCTCTTCCTGTCTCTCTCTCCTCCTGTCTCACTCATCTCCTCTCTCTTCCTGTCTCTCTCTCCTCCTGTCTCACTCATCTCCTCTCTCCTCCTGTCTCACTCATCTCCTCTCTCTTCCTGTCTCTCTCTCCTCCTGTCTCACTCATCTCCTCCCTCTTCCTGTCTCTCCTCCTCCTGTCTCACTCATCTCCTCTCCTCCTGTCTCACTCATCTCCTCTCCTCCTGTCTCACTCATCTCCTCTCTCTTCCTGTCTCTCTCTCCTCCTGTCTCACTCATCTCCTCCCTCTTCCTGTCTCTCCTCCTCCTGTCTCACTCATCTCCTCTCCTCCTGTCTCACTCATCTCCTCTCTCCTCCTGTCTCACTCATCTCCTCTCTCTTCCTGTCTCTCTCTCCTCCTGTCTCACTCATCTCCTCCCTCTTCCTGTCTCTCCTCCTCCTGTCTCACTCATCTCCTCTCTCTCCTTCTATTCCTTAGTCTGTTTTCCTCACACTCTCTTTATTATGTATCTTATTCTCTCTCTCTCTCTCTCTTTTCATCATCCTCTCCTTATTCTCTCTCTCTCTTCATCATCCTCTCCTTATTCTCTCTCTCTCTCTTCTTCATCCTCTCCTTATTCTCTCTCTCTCTCTTCTTCATCCTCTCCTTATTCTCTCTCTCTCTCTCTCTTTTCATCATCCTCTCCTTATTCTCTCTCTCTCTCTTCTTCATCCTCTCCTTATTCTCTCTCTCTCTCTTCTTCATCCTCTCCTTATTCTCTCTCTCTCTCTTCTTCATCCTCTCCTTATTATATATATATATCTCTCTTCTTCATCCTCTCCTTATTCTCTCTCTCTCTTTTCTTCATCCTCTCCTTATTATATATATATATCTCTCTCTTCTTCATCCTCTCCTTATTCTCTTTCTCTCTTTTCTTCATCCTCTCCTTATTATATATATATCTCTCTCTCTTCTTCATCCTCTCCTTATTCTCTCTCTCCCTCTCTTCTTCATCCTCTCCTTATTATATATATCTCTCTCTCTTCTTCATCCTCTCCTTATTCTCTCTCTCCCTCTTTTCTTCATCCTCTCCTTATTATATATATATATATCTCTCTTCTTCATCCTCTCCTTATTCTCTCTCTCTCTCTTCTTCATCCTCTCCTTATTCTCTCTCTCTCTCTTCTTCATCCTCTCCTTATTCTCTCTCTCTCTCTTCTTCATCCTCTCCTTATTCTCTCTCTCTCTTCTTCATCCTCTCCTTATTATATATATCTCTCTCTTCTTCATCCTCTCCTTATTCTCTCTCTCTCTCTCTTCATCCTCTCCTTATTCTCTCTCTCTCTTCTTCATCCTCTCCTTATTCTCTCTCTCTCTTTTCTTCATCCTCTCCTTATTCTCTCTCTCTCTCTTCTTCATCCTCTCCTTATTCTCTCTCTCTCTCTTCTTCATCCTCTCCTTATTCTCTCTCTCTCTCTCTCTTTTCATCATCCTCTCCTTATTCTCTCTCTCTCTTCTTCATCCTCTCCTTATTCTCTCTCTCTCTCTTCTTCATCCTCTCCTTATTCTCTCTCTCTCTCTTCTTCATCCTCTCCTTATTATATATATATATCTCTCTTCTTCATCCTCTCCTTATTCTCTCTCTCTCTTTTCTTCATCCTCTCCTTATTATATATATATATCTCTCTCTTCTTCATCCTCTCCTTATTCTCTTTCTCTCTTTTCTTCATCCTCTCCTTATTATATATATATATCTCTCTCTTCTTCATCCTCTCCTTATTCTCTCTCTCCCTCTCTTCTTCATCCTCTCCTTATTATATATATCTCTCTCTCTTCTTCATCCTCTCCTTATTCTCTCTCTCCCTCTTTTCTTCATCCTCTCCTTATTATATATATATATATCTCTCTTCTTCATCCTCTCCTTATTCTCTCTCTCTCTCTTTCTTCATCCTCTCCTTATTCTCTCTCTCTCTCTTCTTCATCCTCTCCTTATTCTCTCTCTCTCTCTTCTTCATCCTCTCCTTATTCTCTCTCTCTCTTCTTCATCCTCTCCTTATTATATATATCTCTCTCTTCTTCATCCTCTCCTTATTCTCTCTCTCTCTCTTCTTCATCCTCTCCTTATTCTCTCTCTCTCTTCTTCATCCTCTCCTTATTCTCTCTCTCTCTCTCTTCTTTATCCTCTCCTTATTCTCTCTCTCTCTCTTCTTCATCCTCTCCTTATTCTCTCTCTCTCTTCTTCATCCTCTCCTTATTCTCTCTCTCTCTCTCTCTTTTCATCATCCTCTCCTTATTCTCTCTCTCTCTCTTCTTCATCCTCTCCTTATTCTCTCTCTCTCTCTTCTTTATCCTCTCCTTATTCTCTCTCTCTCTTCTTCATCCTCTCCTTATTCTCTCTCTCTCTCTCTCTTTTCATCATCCTCTCCTTATTCTCTCTCTCCCTCTCTCTTTTCATCATCCTCTCCTTATTCTCTCTCTCTCTTTTCTTCATCATCTCCTTATTATATATATCTCTCTCTCTTCTTCATCCTCTCCTTATTCTCTCTCTCTCTCTTCTTCATCCTCTCCTTATTATATATATATATCTCTCTTCTTCATCCTCTCCTTATTCTCTCTCTCTCTTCTTCATCCTCTCCTTATTCTCTCTCTCTCTCTCTCTTTTCATCATCCTCTCCTTATTCTCTCTCTCCCTCTCTCTTTTCATCATCCTCTCCTTATTCTCTCTCTCTCTTTTCTTCATCCTCTCCTTATTATATATATCTCCCTCTCTTCTTCATCCTCTCCTTATTCTCTCTCTCTCTCTCTCTTTTCTTCACATGGGTCGCTGTCTGTTCCCTATGCTGCCCAGTCACGTGGGTCGCTGTCTGTTCCCTATGCTGCCCAGTCACGTGGGTCGCTGTCTGCTCCCTATGCTGCCCAGTCACGTGGGTCGCTGTCTGTTCCCTATGCTGCCCAGTCACGTGGGTCGCTGTCTGTTCCCTATGCTGCCCAGTCACGTGGGTCGCTGTCTGTTCCTTCCCTATGCTGCCCAGTCACGTGGGTCGCTGTCTGTTCCCTATGCTGCCCAGTCACGTGGGTCGCTGTCTGTTCCTCCCCTATGCTGCCCAGTCACGAGGGTCGCTGTCTGTTCCCTATGCTGCCCAGTCACGTGGGTCGCTGTCCGTTCCCTATGCTGCCCAGTCACGTGGGTCGCTGTCTGTTCCCTATGCTGCCCAGTCACGTGGGTCGCTGTCTGTTCCCTGTGCTGCCCAGTCACGTGGGTCGCTGTCCGTTCCCTATGCTGCCCAGTCACGTGGGTCGCTGTCTGTTCCCTATGCTGCCCAGTCACGTGGGTCGCTGTCTGTTCCCTATGCTGCCCAGTCACGTGGGTCGCTGTCTGTTCCCTATGCTGCCCAGTCACGTGGGTCGCTGTCTGTTCCCTATGCTGCCCAGTCACGTGGGTCGCTGTCTGTTCCCTATGCTGCCCAGTCACTTGGGTCGCTGTCTGCTCCCTATGCTGCCCAGTCACGTGGGTCGCTGTCTGTTCCCTGTGCTGCCCAGTCACGTGGGTCGCTGTCTGTTCCCTATGCTGCCCAGTCACGTGGGTCGCTGTCTGTTCCCTATGCTGCCCAGTCACGTGGGTCGCTGTCTGTTCCCTATGCTGCCCAGTCATGTGGGTCGCTGTCTGTTCCCTATGCTGCCCAGTCATGTGGGTCGCTGTCTGTTCCCTATGCTGCCCAGTCACGTGGGTCGCTGTCTGTTCCCTATGCTGCCCAGTCACGTGGGTCGCTGTCTGTTCCCTATGCTGCCCAGTCACGTGGGTCGCTGTCTGTTCCCTGTGCTGCCCAGTCACGTGGGTCGCTGTCTGTTCCCTGTGCTGCCCAGTCACGTGGGTCGCTGTCTGTTCCCTATGCTGCCCAGTCACGTGGGTCGCTGTCTGTTCCCTGTGCTGCCCAGTCACGTGGGTCGCTGTCTGTTCCCTGTGCTGCCCAGTCACGTGGGTCGCTGTCTGTTCCCTGTGCTGCCCAGTCACGTGGGTCGCTGTCTGTTCCCTATGCTGCCCAGTCACGTGGGTCGCTGTCTGTTCCCTATGCTGCCCAGTCACGTGGGTCGCTGTCTGTTCCCTATGCTGCCCAGTCACGTGGGTCGCTGTCCGTTCCCTATGCTGCCCAGTCACGTGGGTCGCTGTCCGTTCCCTATGCTGCCCAGTCACGTGGGTCGCTGTCTGCTCCCTATGCTGCCCAGTCATGTGGGTCGCTGTCTGTTCCCTATGCTGCCCAGTCACGTGGGTCGTCGTCTGTTCCCTGTGCTGCCCAGTCACGTGGGTCGTCGTCTGTTCCCTATGCTGCCCAGTCACGTGGGTCGCTGTCTGCTCCCTATGCTGCCCAGTCACGTGGGTCGCTGTCTGTTCCCTGTGCTGCCCAGTCACGTGGGTCGCTGTCTGTTCCTTCCCTATGCTGCCCAGTCACGTGGGTCGCTGTCTGTTCCCTATGCTGCCCAGTCACGTGGGTCGCTGTCTGTTCCTTCCCTATGCTGCCCAGTCCGTGGGTCGCTGTCTGTTCCCTATGCTGCCCAGTCACGTGGGTCGCTGTCTGTTCCCTATGCTGCCCAGTCACGTGGGTCGCTGTCTGTTCCCTATGCTGCCCAGTCACGTGGGTCGCTGTCTGTTCCTTCCCTATGCTGCCCAGTCACGTGGGTCGCTGTTTGTTCCCTGTGCTGCCCAGTCACGTGGGTCGCTGTCTGTTCCCTATGCTGCCCAGTCACGTGGGTCGCTGTCTGCTCCCTGTGCTGCCCAGTCACGTGGGTCAGCTGTCTGTTCCCTATGCTGCCCAGTCACGTGGGTCGCTGTCTGTTCCCTGTGCTGCCCAGTCACGTGGGTCGCTGTCTGTTCCCTGTGCTGCCCAGTCACGTGGGTCGCTGTCTGTTCCCTAT
>NC_088235.1:4002615-4012615 GCF_036934945.1 Oncorhynchus masou masou
TATAGGTGGTCTATACTAGAGTGTTGGTCCTGTCTTATCTAACTAGTCAGATGTCCTATATAGGTGTAGTCTATACTAGAGTGTTGGTCCTGTCTTATCTAACTAGTCAGATGTCCTATAGAGGTGGTCTATACTAGAGTGTTGGTCCTGTCTTATCTAACTAGTCAGATGTCCTATAGAGGTGGTCTATACTAGAGTGTTGGTCCTGTCTTATCTAACTAGTCAGATGTCCTATATAGGTGTAGTCTATACTAGAGTGTTGGTCCTGTCTTATCTAACTAGTCAGATGTCCTATAGAGGTGGTCTATACTAGAGTGTTGGTCCTGTCTTATCTAACTAGTCAGATGTCCTATAGAGGTGGTCTATACTAGAGTGTTGGTCCTGTCTTATCTAACTAGTCAGATGTCCTATAGAGGTGGTCTATACTAGAGTGTTGGTCCTGTCTTATCTAACTAGTCAGATGTCCTATATAGGTGGTCTATACTAGAGTGTTGGTCCTGTCTTATCTAACTAGTCAGATGTCCTATATAGGTGGTCTATACTAGAGTGTTGGTCCTGTCTTATCTAACTAGTCAGATGTCCTATAGAGGTGGTCTATACTAGAGTGTTGGTCCTGTCTTATCTAACTAGTCAGATGTCCTATAGAGGTGGTCTATACTAGAGTGTTGGTCCTGTCTTATCTAACTAGTCAGATGTCCTATAGAGGTGGTCTATACTAGAGTGTTGGTCCTGTCTTATCTAACTAGTCAGATGTCCTATAGAGGTAGTCTATACTAGAGTGTTGGTCCTGTCTTATCTAACTAGTCAGATGTCCTATATAGGTGTAGTCTATACTAGAGTGTTGGTCCTGTCTTATCTAACTAGTCAGATGTCCTATAGAGGTGTAGTCTATACTAGAGTGTTGGTCCTGTCTTATCTAACTAGTCAGATGTCCTATATAGGTGTAGTCTATACTAGAGTGTTGGTCCTGTCTTATCTAACTAGTCAGATGTCCTATATAGGTGGTCTATACTAGAGTGTTGGTCCTGTCTTATCTAACTAGTCAGATGTCCTATAGAGGTGGTCTATACTAGAGTGTTGGTCCTGTCTTATCTAACTAGTCAGATGTCCTATATAGGAGTAGTCTATACTAGAGTGTTGGTCCTGTCTTATCTAACTAGTCAGATGTCCTATATAGGTGGTCTATACTAGAGTGTTGGTCCTGTCTTATCTAACTAGTCAGATGTCCTATAGAGGTGGTCTATACTAGAGTGTTGGTCCTGTCTTATCTAACTAGTCAGATGTCCTATATAGGTGTAGTCTATACTAGAGTGTTGGTCCTGTCTTATCTAACTAGTCAGATGTCCTATATAGGTGGTCTATACTAGAGTGTTGGTCCTGTCTTATCTAACTAGTCAGATGTCCTATAGAGGTGGTCTATACTAGAGTGTTGGTCCTGTCTTATCTAACTAGTCAGATGTCCTATATAGGTGGTCTATACTAGAGTGTTGGTCCTGTCTTATCTAACTAGTCAGATGTCCTATATAGGTGGTCTATACTAGAGTGTTGGTCCTGTCTTATCTAACTAGTCAGATGTCCTATAGAGGTGGTCTATACTAGAGTGTTGGTCCTGTCTTATCTAACTAGTCAGATGTCCTATACTAGAGTGTTGGTCCTGTCTTATCTAACTAGTCAGATGTCCTATATAGGTGTAGTCTATACTAGAGTGTTGGTCCTGTCTTATCTAACTAGTCAGATGTCCTATATAGGTGGTCTATACTAGAGTGTTGGTCCTGTCTTATCTAACTAGTCAGATGTCCTATATAGGTGTAGTCTATACTAGAGTGTTGGTCCTGTCTTATCTAACTAGTCAGATGTCCTATAGAGGTGGTCTATACTAGAGTGTTGGTCCTGTCTTATCTAACTAGTCAGATGTCCTATAGAGGTGGTCTATACTAGAGTGTTGGTCCTGTCTTATCTAACTAGTCAGATGTCCTATATAGGTGTAGTCTATACTAGAGTGTTGGTCCTGTCTTATCTAACTAGTCAGATGTCCTATAGAGGTGTAGTCTATACTAGAGTGTTGGTCCTGTCTTATCTAACTAGTCAGATGTCCTATATAGGTGTAGTCTATACTAGAGTGTTGGTCCTGTCTTATCTAACTAGTCAGATGTCCTATATAGGTGTAGTCTATACTAGAGTGTTGGTCCTGTCTTATCTAACTAGTCAGATGTCCTATATAGGTGTAGTCTATACTAGAGTGTTGGTCCTGTCTTATCTAACTAGTCAGATGTCCTATATAGGTGGTCTATACTAGAGTGTTGGTCCTGTCTTATCTAACTAGTCAGATGTCCTATATAGGTGTAGTCTATACTAGAGTGTTGGTCCTGTCTTATCTAACTAGTCAGATGTCCTATATAGGTGGTCTATACTAGAGTGTTGGTCCTGTCTTATCTAACTAGTCAGATGTCCTATAGAGGTGGTCTATACTAGAGTGTTGGTCCTGTCTTATCTAACTAGTCAGATGTCCTATAGAGGTGGTCTATACTAGAGTGTTGGTCCTGTCTTATCTAACTAGTCAGATGTCCTATATAGGTGTAGTCTATACTAGAGTGTTGGTCCTGTCTTATCTAACTAGTCAGATGTCCTATATAGGTGTAGTCTATACTAGAGTGTTGGTCCTGTCTTATCTAACTAGTCAGATGTCCTATATAGGTGTAGTCTATACTAGAGTGTTGGTCCTGTCTTATCTAACTAGTCAGATGTCCTATATAGGTGTAGTCTATACTAGAGTGTTGGTCCTGTCTTATCTAACTAGTCAGATGTCCTATAGAGGTGTAGTCTATACTAGAGTGTTGGTCCTGTCTTATCTAACTAGTCAGATGTCCTATATAGGTGTAGTCTATACTAGAGTGTTGGTCCTGTCTTATCTAACTAGTCAGATGTCCTATATAGGTGTAGTCTATACTAGAGTGTTGGTCCTGTCTTATCTAACTAGTCAGATGTCCTATATAGGTGTAGTCTATACTAGAGTGTTGGTCCTGTCTTATCTAACTAGTCAGATGTCCTATATAGGTGGTCTATACTAGAGTGTTGGTCCTGTCTTATCTAACTAGTCAGATGTCCTATAGAGGTGGTCTATACTAGAGTGTTGGTCCTGTCTTATCTAACTAGTCAGATGTCCTATATAGGTGTAGTCTATACTAGAGTGTTGGTCCTGTCTTATCTAACTAGTCAGATGTCCTATATAGGTGGTCTATACTAGAGTGTTGGTCCTGTCTTATCTAACTAGTCAGATGTCCTATAGAGGTGGTCTATACTAGAGTGTTGGTCCTGTCTTATCTAACTAGTCAGATGTCCTATAGAGGTGGTCTATACTAGAGTGTTGGTCCTGTCTTATCTAACTAGTCAGATGTCCTATATAGGTGTAGTCTATACTAGAGTGTTGGTCCTGTCTTATATAACTAGTCAGATGTCCTATAGAGGTGGTCTATACTAGAGTGTTGGTCCTGTCTTATCTAACTAGTCAGATGTCCTATATAGGTGGTCTATACTAGAGTGTTGGTCCTGTCTTATCTAACTAGTCAGATGTCCTATATAGGTGGTCTATACTAGAGTGTTGGTCCTGTCTTATCTAACTAGTCAGATGTCCTATAGAGGTGGTCTATACTAGAGTGTTGGTCCTGTCTTATCTAACTAGTCAGATGTCCTATAGAGGTGGTCTATACTAGAGTGTTGGTCCTGTCTTATCTAACTAGTCAGATGTCCTATATAGGTGGTCTATACTAGAGTGTTGGTCCTGTCTTATCTAACTAGTCAGATGTCCTATATAGGTGGTCTATACTAGAGTGTTGGTCCTGTCTTATCTAACTAGTCAGATGTCCTATAGAGGTGGTCTATACTAGAGTGTTGGTCCTGTCTTATCTAACTAGTCAGATGTCCTATATAGGTGGTCTATACTAGAGTGTTGGTCCTGTCTTATCTAACTAGTCAGATGTCCTATAGAGGTGGTCTATACTAGAGTGTTGGTCCTGTCTTATCTAACTAGTCAGATGTCCTATAGAGGTGGTCTATACTAGAGTGTTGGTCCTGTCTTATCTAACTAGTCAGATGTCCTATATAGGTGGTCTATACTAGAGTGTTGGTCCTGTCTTATCTAACTAGTCAGATGTCCTATATAGGTGGTCTATACTAGAGTGTTGGTCCTGTCTTATCTAACTAGTCAGATGTCCTATAGAGGTGGTCTATACTAGAGTGTTGGTCCTGTCTTATCTAACTAGTCAGATGTCCTATAGAGGTGGTCTATACTAGAGTGTTGGTCCTGTCTTATCTAACTAGTCAGATGTCCTATAGAGGTGGTCTATACTAGAGTGTTGGTCCTGTCTTATCTAACTAGTCAGATGTCCTATATAGGTGTAGTCTATACTAGAGTGTTGGTCCTGTCTTATCTAACTAGTCAGATGTCCTATAGAGGTGGTCTATACTAGAGTGTTGGTCCTGTCTTATCTAACTAGTCAGATGTCCTATATAGGTGGTCTATACTAGAGTGTTGGTCCTGTCTTATCTAACTAGTCAGATGTCCTATATAGGTGTAGTCTATACTAGAGTGTTGGTCCTGTCTTATCTAACTAGTCAGATGTCCTATAGAGGTGGTCTATACTAGAGTGTTGGTCCTGTCTTATCTAACTAGTCAGATGTCCTATATAGGTGGTCTATACTAGAGTGTTGGTCCTGTCTTATCTAACTAGTCAGGTGTCCTATAGTTGTTGTCTATACTAGAGTGTTGGTCCTGTCTTATCTAACTAGTCAGATGTCCTATAGAGGTGGTCTATACTAGAGTGTTGGTCCTGTCTTATCTAACTAGTCAGATGTCCTATAGAGGTGGTCTATACTAGAGTGTTGGTCCTGTCTTATCTAACTAGTCAGATGTCCTATATAGGTGTAGTCTATACTAGAGTGTTGGTCCTGTCTTATCTAACTAGTCAGATGTCCTATAGAGGTGGTCTATACTAGAGTGTTGGTCCTGTCTTATCTAACTAGTCAGATGTCCTATATAGGTGTAGTCTATACTAGAGTGTTGGTCCTGTCTTATCTAACTAGTCAGATGTCCTATAGAGGTGGTCTATACTAGAGTGTTGGTCCTGTCTTATCTAACTAGTCAGATGTCCTATATAGGTGGTCTATACTAGAGTGTTGGTCCTGTCTTATCTAACTAGTCAGATGTCCTATATAGGTGGTCTATACTAGAGTGTTGGTCCTGTCTTATCTAACTAGTCAGATGTCCTATATAGGTGTAGTCTATACTAGAGTGTTGGTCCTGTCTTATCTAACTAGTCAGATGTCCTATATAGGTGGTCTATACTAGAGTGTTGGTCCTGTCTTATCTAACTAGTCAGATGTCCTATAGAGGTGGTCTATACTAGAGTGTTGGTCCTGTCTTATCTAACTAGTCAGATGTCCTATATAGGTGTAGTCTATACTAGAGTGTTGGTCCTGTCTTATCTAACTAGTCAGATGTCCTATATAGGTGTAGTCTATACTAGAGTGTTGGTCCTGTCTTATCTAACTAGTCAGATGTCCTATATAGGTGTAGTCTATACTAGAGTGTTGGTCCTGTCTTATCTAACTAGTCAGATGTCCTATATAGGTGTAGTCTATACTAGAGTGTTGGTCCTGTCTTATCTAACTAGTCAGATGTCCTATATAGGTGTAGTCTATACTAGAGTGTTGGTCCTGTCTTATCTAACTAGTCAGATGTCCTATATAGGTGTAGTCTATACTAGAGTGTTGGTCCTGTCTTATCTAACTAGTCAGATGTCCTATATAGGTGTAGTCTATACTAGAGTGTTGGTCCTGTCTTATCTAACTAGTCAGATGTCCTATATAGGTGTAGTCTATACTAGAGTGTTGGTCCTGTCTTATCTAACTAGTCAGATGTCCTATATAGGTGTAGTCTATACTAGAGTGTTGGTCCTGTCTTATCTAACTAGTCAGATGTCCTATATAGGTGTAGTCTATACTAGAGTGTTGGTCCTGTCTTATCTAACTAGTCAGATGTCCTATATAGGTGTAGTCTATACTAGAGTGTTGGTCCTGTCTTATCTAACTAGTCAGATGTCCTATATAGGTGGTCTATACTAGAGTGTTGGTCCTGTCTTATCTAACTAGTCAGATGTCCTTATAACTAGGTGTAGTCTATACTAGAGTGTTGGTCCTGTCTTATCTAACTAGTCAGATGTCCTATATAGGTGTAGTCTATACTAGAGTGTTGGTCCTGTCTTATCTAACTAGTCAGATGTCCTATATAGGTGTAGTCTATACTAGAGTGTTGGTCCTGTCTTATCTAACTAGTCAGATGTCCTATATAGGTGTAGTCTATACTAGAGTGTTGGTCCTGTCTTATCTAACTAGTCAGATGTCCTATATAGGTGTAGTCTATACTAGAGTGTTGGTCCTGTCTTATCTAA
Source organism: Oncorhynchus masou masou (assembly GCF_036934945.1). Taxonomy (NCBI): domain Eukaryota; kingdom Metazoa; phylum Chordata; class Actinopteri; order Salmoniformes; family Salmonidae; genus Oncorhynchus; species Oncorhynchus masou. The sequence continues at coordinate 4,009,062 of NC_088235.1, forward strand.
CTAGTCAGATGTCCTATATAGGTGTAGTCTATACTAGAGTGTTGGTCCTGTCTTATCTAACTAGTCAGATGTCCTATATAGGTGTAGTCTATACTAGAGTGTTGGTCCTGTCTTATCTAACTAGTCAGATGTCCTATATAGGTGTAGTCTATACTAGAGTGTTGGTCCTGTCTTATCTAACTAGTCAGATGTCCTATATAGGTGTAGTCTATACTAGAGTGTTGGTCCTGTCTTATCTAACTAGTCAGATGTCCTATATAGGTGTAGTCTATACTAGAGTGTTGGTCCTGTCTTATCTAACTAGTCAGATGTCCTATATAGGTGTAGTCTATACTAGAGTGTTGGTCCTGTCTTATCTAACTAGTCAGATGTCCTATATAGGTGTAGTCTATACTAGAGTGTTGGTCCTGTCTTATCTAACTAGTCAGATGTCCTATAGAGGTGTAGTCTATACTAGAGTGTTGGTCCTGTCTTATCTAACTAGTCAGATGTCCTATATAGGTGTAGTCTATACTAGAGTGTTGGTCCTGTCTTATCTAACTAGTCAGATGTCCTATAGAGGTGTAGTCTATACTAGAGTGTTGGTCCTGTCTTATCTAACTAGTCAGATGTCCTATATAGGTGTAGTCTATACTAGAGTGTTGGTCCTGTCTTATCTAACTAGTCAGATGTCCTATATAGGTGTAGTCTATACTAGAGTGTTGGTCCTGTCTTATCTAACTAGTCAGATGTCCTATATAGGTGTAGTCTATACTAGAGTGTTGGTCCTGTCTTATCTAACTAGTCAGATGTCCTATATAGGTGGTCTATACTAGAGTGTTGGTCCTGTCTTATCTAACTAGTCAGATGTCCTATATAGGTGTAGTCTATACTAGAGTGTTGGTCCTGTCTTATCTAACTAGTCAGATGTCCTATATAGGTGGTCTATACTAGAGTGTTGGTCCTGTCTTATCTAACTAGTCAGATGTCCTATATAGGTGGTCTATACTAGAGTGTTGGTCCTGTCTTATCTAACTAGTCAGATGTCCTATATAGGTGGTCTATACTAGAGTGTTGGTCCTGTCTTATCTAACTAGTCAGATGTCCTATATAGGTGTAGTCTATACTAGAGTGTTGGTCCTGTCTTATCTAACTAGTCAGATGTCCTATATAGGTGGTCTATACTAGAGTGTTGGTCCTGTCTTATCTAACTAGTCAGATGTCCTATATAGGTGGTCTATACTAGAGTGTTGGTCCTGTCTTATCTAACTAGTCAGATGTCCTATATAGGTGTAGTCTATACTAGAGTGTTGGTCCTGTCTTATCTAACTAGTCAGATGTCCTATATAGGTGTAGTCTATACTAGAGTGTTGGTCCTGTCTTATCTAACTAGTCAGATGTCCTATATAGGTGTAGTCTATACTAGAGTGTTGGTCCTGTCTTATCTAACTAGTCAGATGTCCTATATAGGTGTAGTCTATACTAGAGTGTTGGTCCTGTCTTATCTAACTAGTCAGATGTCCTATATAGGTGTAGTCTATACTAGAGTGTTGGTCCTGTCTTATCTAACTAGTCAGATGTCCTATAGAGGTGTAGTCTATACTAGAGTGTTGGTCCTGTCTTATCTAACTAGTCAGATGTCCTATATAGGTGGTCTATACTAGAGTGTTGGTCCTGTCTTATCTAACTAGTCAGATGTCCTATATAGGTGTAGTCTATACTAGAGTGTTGGTCCTAACTAGTCTTATCTAACTAGTCAGATGTCCTATATAGGTGTAGTCTATACTAGAGTGTTGGTCCTGTCTTATCTAACTAGTCAGATGTCCTATATAGGTGTAGTCTATACTAGAGTGTTGGTCCTGTCTTATCTAACTAGTCAGATGTCCTATATAGGTGTAGTCTATACTAGAGTGTTGGTCCTGTCTTATCTAACTAGTCAGATGTCCTATATAGGTGGTCTATACTAGAGTGTTGGTCCTGTCTTATCTAACTAGTCAGATGTCCTATATAGGTGTAGTCTATACTAGAGTGTTGGTCCTGTCTTATCTAACTAGTCAGATGTCCTATATAGGTGTAGTCTATACTAGAGTGTTGGTCCTGTCTTATCTAACTAGTCAGATGTCCTATATAGGTGGTCTATACTAGAGTGTTGGTCCTGTCTTATCTAACTAGTCAGATGTCCTATATAGGTGTAGTCTATACTAGAGTGTTGGTCCTGTCTTATCTAACTAGTCAGATGTCCTATATAGGTGTAGTCTATACTAGAGTGTTGGTCCTGTCTTATCTAACTAGTCAGATGTCCTATATAGGTGTAGTCTATACTAGAGTGTTGGTCCTGTCTTATCTAACTAGTCAGATGTCCTATATAGGTGTAGTCTATACTAGAGTGTTGGTCCTGTCTTATCTAACTAGTCAGATGTCCTATATAGGTGGTCTATACTAGAGTGTTGGTCCTGTCTTATCTAACTAGTCAGATGTCCTATATAGGTGGTCTATACTAGAGTGTTGGTCCTGTCTTATCTAACTAGTCAGATGTCCTATATAGGTGGTCTATACTAGAGTGTTGGTCCTGTCTTATCTAACTAGTCAGATGTCCTATATAGGTGTAGTCTATACTAGAGTGTTGGTCCTGTCTTATCTAACTAGTCAGATGTCCTATATAGGTGTAGTCTATACTAGAGTGTTGGTCCTGTCTTATCTAACTAGTCAGATGTCCTATATAGGTGGTCTATACTAGAGTGTTGGTCCTGTCTTATCTAACTAGTCAGATGTCCTATATAGGTGGTCTATACTAGAGTGTTGGTCCTGTCTTATCTAACTAGTCAGATGTCCTATATAGGTGTAGTCTATACTAGAGTGTTGGTCCTGTCTTATCTAACTAGTCAGATGTCCTATATAGGTGTAGTCTATACTAGAGTGTTGGTCCTGTCTTATCTAACTAGTCAGATGTCCTATATAGGTGTAGTCTATACTAGAGTGTTGGTCCTGTCTTATCTAACTAGTCAGATGTCCTATATAGGTGTAGTCTATACTAGAGTGTTGGTCCTGTCTTATCTAACTAGTCAGATGTCCTATATAGGTGTAGTCTATACTAGAGTGTTGGTCCTGTCTTATCTAACTAGTCAGATGTCCTATATAGGTGTAGTCTATACTAGAGTGTTGGTCCTGTCTTATCTAACTAGTCAGATGTCCTATATAGGTGTAGTCTATACTAGAGTGTTGGTCCTGTCTTATCTAACTAGTCAGATGTCCTATATAGGTGTAGTCTATACTAGAGTGTTGGTCCTGTCTTATCTAACTAGTCAGATGTCCTATATAGGTGTAGTCTATACTAGAGTGTTGGTCCTGTCTTATCTAACTAGTCAGATGTCCTATATAGGTGGTCTATACTAGAGTGTTGGTCCTGTCTTATCTAACTAGTCAGATGTCCTATATAGGTGGTCTATACTAGAGTGTTGGTCCTGTCTTATCTAACTAGTCAGATGTCCTATATAGGTGGTCTATACTAGAGTGTTGGTCCTGTCTTATCTAACTAGTCAGATGTCCTATATAGGTGTAGTCTATACTAGAGTGTT
>NC_088235.1:4020115-4035115 GCF_036934945.1 Oncorhynchus masou masou
AGGAGGGGGAGAAAGAGGAGGAGAGGAAAGAGGAGGAGAGGAGGGGGAGATGAGGAGGAGAAAGAGGAGGAGATGAGGGGGAGAAAGAGGAGAAAGAGGAGGAGATGAGGGGGAGAAAGAGGAGGAGAAAGAGGAGGAGATGGGGAGGAGAAAGAGGAGGAGATGGGGGGGAGAAAGAGGAGGAGAAAGAGGAGGAGATGAGGGGGAGAAAGAGGAGGAGAGGAGGGTGAGAAAGAGGAGGAGAGGGGAGGAGAAAGAGGAGGAGATGGGGGGGAGAAAGAGGAGGAGAAAGAGGAGGAGATGGGGGGAGAAAGAGGAGGAGAAAGAGGAGGAGATGAGGGGGAGAAAGAGGAGGAGAGGAGGGGGAGAAAGATGAGGAGAGGATGAGGAGGAGATGAGGGTGAGAAAGAGGAGGAGAGAAGGGTGAGAAAGAGGAGGAGAGGAGGGTGAGAAAGAGGAGGAGAAAGAGCAGGAGATGGGGAGGAGAAAGAGGAGGAGATGGGGGGAGAAAGAGGAGGAGAAAGAGGAGGAGATGAGTGGGAGAAAGAGGAGGAGATGAGGAGGAGAAAGAGGAGGAGAGGAGGAGGAGAGGAAGAGGAGGAGAGGAGGGGGAGAAAGAGGAGGAGATGAGGGGGAGAAAGAGGAGGAGATGAGGGGGAGAAAGAGGAGGGGGAGAAAGAGGAGGAGAGGAAAGAGGAGGAGAGGAGGGGAGGAAAGAGGAGGAGAGGAGGGGGAGAAAGAGGAGGAGATGAGGAGGAGAAAGAGGAGGAGATGAGGGGGATAAAGAGGAGAAAGAGGAGGAGATGAGGGGGAGAAAGAGGAGGAGATGGGGGAGAAAGAGGAGGAGAAAGAGGAGGAGATGAGGGGGAGAAAGAGGAGGAGAGAAGGGGGAGAAAGAGGAGGAGAGGAGGAGGAGATGAAGGTGAGAAAGAGGAGGAGATGAGGGGGAGAAAGAGGAGGAGAGGAGGGGGAGAAAGAGGAGGAGATGAGGAGGAGAAAGAGGAGGAGATGAGGGGGAGAAAGAGGAGGAGAGGCAGAGAGGAGAAAGGATAGTTGAAAAGGAAAAGGGTGAGAGGTGATATTAGCATTTTCAAACCTTTTTTCTGTTTGTTGAAAAGGCAGCAGTGGGCTTTTTGAAGAGAGGAGAGGGCAGGGAAGGAGAGGAGAGGGGAGGAGAGGGCAGGAGAGGAGAGGGGAGGAGAGGAGTGGAGAAGAGAGGAGAGGAGAAGAAGGAGAGGAGAGGGGGCATTTGGAGTTCAAAGGTTTCTCGTCCCCCTCCTCTGCTCTTCTTTCTCCCTCGTTTCTCTGACAGCGAGGGTCACGGCAGACTCCAAGAAGTCACCTCTACGCCTCAGAGAGAGAGAGAGCTGGTCGGTGGAAATCAAACAGAGTCCAATTAAAGGAATCAGAACGAGCCAGTGAGCACGAGGACCAACACACACACACACACACACACACACACACACACACACCTTGACGTACAAATAAGATGCACAAACACACATACACATTTAAATAAATACACTTGCAAACATATACGAAGCACACTCACACACACCTCTCCCACCCAGGCATAGTGTGCACCCTCATAATTACCATGGCCAGGACTGTGTGAAATTACTGCTCCCATCTGCTAATGGAGGAAGAGACCTGGAGCGAACAGTCACACACACACACACACCTATTTACATGTTAAGAGAATATGTACTATCTACATGTGGAAAAATAGATAATTTTAAGCGAGAGAGCGAGAGAGAGAGAGCGCGAGCGAGGAGAGAGCGAGCGAGGAGAGAGAGAGAGCGAGCGAGGAGAGAGAGAGAGCGAGCGAGGAGAGAGAGAGAGCGAGCGAGGAGAGAGCGAGCGAGGAGAGAGAGCGAGAGCAAGGAGAGAGAAAGAGAGCGAGGAGAGGAGAGAGAGCGAGGAGAGAGAGCGAGGAGAGAGCGAGGAGAGAGAGAGAGAGTGAGAAGAGAGAGCGAGGCGAGGGAGAGAGAGCGAGGAGAGGGGGAGAGAGTGAGGAGAGGGAGAGAGAGAGCGAGGAGAGGGAGAGAGAGAGCGAGGAGAGGGAGAGAGAGCGAGGAGAGGGAGAGAGAACAAGGAGAGAGGAGAGGGAGACACAGGGAGAGAGAGCGAGGAGATGGAGGAGATGGAGAGAGAGCGAGGAAAGGGGGAGAGAGAGCGAGGAGAGAGAGCGAGGAGAGGGAGGAGAGAGAGCGAGGAGAGAGTATCCAGACAGGTTCTGGTTTTGAGATGCCAGTCTCTCCATGCAGATGAAAGAGATGAAGAGGGGAGTAAGGGAGGAGTGGAAGGGAGTAAGGGAGGAGTGGAAGGGAGTAAGGGAGGAGTGGAGGGAGTAAGGGAGGAGTGGAAGGGAGTAAGGGAGGAGTGGAAGGGAGTAAGGGAGGAGTGGAGGGAGTAAGGGAGGAGTGGAAGGGAGTAAGGGAGGAGTGGAGGGAGTAAGGGAGGAGTGGAAGGGAGTAAGGGAGGAGTGGAAGGGAGTAAGGGAGGAGTGGAGGGAGTAAGGGAGGAGTGGAGGGAGTAAGGGAGGAGGGAGGGGGGGAGTGGAGGGGAGGGGAGGAGTGGAGGGAGTAAGGGAGGAGGGAGGGGGAGGGGGAGGAGTGGGGGGAGGAAGGGAGGAGTGGAGGGAGGAAGGGAGGAGTGGAGGGGGGAGTGGAGGGGGAGTAAGGGAGGAGGGAGGGAGGAAGGGAGGAGAGGGAGGGGAGAGGAGGGAGGAGGAGGGAGAGGAGAGGAGGAGGGGGGAGAGGAGGGGGAGGAGTGGAGGAGAGGAGAGAGAAGGAGTGTTGTAAGGGAGGAGTGGAGGAAGGGAAGATGGGGAGTGGAGGAAGGGAGGAGAGGGAAGGAGTGGAGGAAGGGAGGAGAGGAGAAGGAAGGAGTGGAGGAAGGGAGGAGAGGAGAGGGAAGGAGTGGAGGAAGGGAGGAGAGGAGAGGGAAGGAGTGGAGGAAGGGAGGAGAGGAGGAAGGAAGATGGAGGAGTGGAGGAAGGGAGGAGAGGGAAGGAGTGGAGGAAGGGAGGAGAGGAGAGGGAAGGAGTGGAGGAAGGGAGGAGAGGAGAGGGAAGGAGTGGAGGAAGGGAGGAGAGGAGAGGGAAGGAGTGGAGGAAGGGAGGAGAGGAGAAGGAAGGAGTGGAGGAAGGGAGGAGAGGAGGAAGGGAAGATGGGGAGTGGAGGAAGGGAGGAGAGGGAAGGAGTGGAGGAAGGGAGGAGAGGAGGGGGAGCAGGAGAAAAAGAAGGGGAACACTTATTTTTTCTGATTGTTCATTAATGACTAATTTGACTGCAAGGGGGGGCATTACAAGAGATCTGGACTAAATGGCCTAATAGATGTTGAAGTCCACCTAGGAGGGGGTAAGGAGATGGAGGGAGAGGGGGAGAGATAGACAACGCAAAAACAATTAGTATAACTGCTCAATGGGACAGAAAATAGAAAGAGAGAGACAGAGACCGAGAGAGAGAGAGAGAACAGCGAGAGAGACAGCGAGAGAGAGACAGCGAGAGAGAGCGAGAGAGAGACTGAGAGAGAGACAGAGAGAGAGAGAGAGAGAGCGAGAGAGAGACAGAGAGAGACAGAGAGAGACAAAGAGAGAGACAAAGAGAGAGACAGAGAGAGAGACAGAGAGAGAGACAGAGAGAGAGACAGAGAGAGAGTGAGAGTATGAGAAAAAGACAGTATGAGAAGAAGAGAGATAAAGAGAGGAAGAAGACAGTATGAGAAAAAGAGAGAGATAAAGAGAGGAAGAAGACAGTATGAGAAAAAGAGAGAGATAAAGAGATAAAGAGAGGAAGAAGACAGTATGAGAAAAAAAAGAGAGATAAAGAGAGGGATAAAGAGAGGAAGAAGACAGTATGAGAAAAAGAGAGAGATAAAGAGAGGAAGAAGACAGTATGAGAAAAAGAGAGAGATAAAGAGAGGAAGAAGACAGTATGAGAAAAAGAGAGAAAAAGAGAGGAAAAGAGAGAGAGTGAGTGAGAAAGAGAAGTGAACTGGTGACCTCTGTTCAAAGAGAGTGGCAGCATGGGACACTATTAGAGAGGTAGGGGAGAGCAGAGGGCAACACACACACATCTATGGGGAGGGTTTAGAGAGGGGTCCAGAGACACACCAGCGCCCCCAGACAAAGGTCTGCTTCCCTGGGGTGGAGAGAGACACAGCTCCCTCCTCTCTGGATCATCACAGTTAGCTTAGCACGATCCGCTAACTATCATACAACATCCATAGGTTACTGTTAAACCCGACAACCGGGTTGTATTCACTAGACACCAAACGGGCCCAAACGGGGTGGGACCTACCTGAATTTGCCCAATAATGTTTTGCTACGGTGTGAAGTAACAGGACCCAGCTTCCAGCACCAATGAGCAAAAACCTTCAATTCATTACCCACCATGACAACATGACAAATATGCTGATTGTTAAAATGCTAGAACAATGTTGTGTTTCTCTGCAACAACATGTTTGGGACTCAGGAGGACCTGACAAGTAGACGCCTAAACCAGATACTCGTCCCCACACTAGAAGGACTAACAGACCAGATACTCGTCTCCACACTAGAAGGACTAACAGACCAGATACTCGTCTCCACACTAGAAGGACTAACAGATCAGATACTCGTCTCCACACTAGAAGGACTAACAGATCAGATACTCGTCCCCACACTAGAAGGACTAACAGATCAGATACTCGTCTCCACACTAGAAGGACTAACGGACTAACAGATCAGATACTCGTCTCCACACTAGAAGGACTAACGGACTAACAGACCAGATACTCGTCTCCACACTAGAAGGACTAACAGATCAGATACTCGTCCCCACACTAGAAGGACTAACGGACTAACAGACCAGATACTCGTCTCCACACTAGAAGGACTAACAGATCAGATACTCGTCTCCACACTAGAAGGACTAACAGACCAGACACTCGTCTCCACACTAGAAGGACTAACAGATCAGATACTCGTCTCCACACTAGAAGGACTAACAGATCAGATACTCGTCTCCACACTAGAAGGACTAACAGACCAGATACTCGTCTCCACACTAGAAGGACTAACAGATCAGATACTCGTCTCCACACTAGAAGGACTAACAGACCAGATACTCGTCTCCACACTAGAGGGACTAACAGATCAGATACTCGTCTCCACACTAGAGGGACTAACAGATCAGATACTCGTCTCCACACTAGAAGGACTAACAGATCAGATACTCGTCTCCACACTAGAAGGACTAACAGACCAGATACTCGTCTCCACACTAGAAGGACTAACAGACCAGATACTCGTCTCCACACTAGAAGGACTAACAGATCAGATACTCGTCTCCACACTAGAAGGACTAACAGACCAGATACTCGTCTCCACACTAGAAGGACTAACAGATCAGATACTCGTCTCCACACTAGAAGGACTAACAGACCAGATACTCGTCCCCACACTAGAAGGACTAACAGACCAGATACTCGTCTCCACACTAGAAGGACTAACAGATCAGATACTCGTCTCCACACTAGAAGGACTAACAGATCAGATACTCGTCTCCACACTAGAAGGACTAACAGATCAGATACTCGTCTCCACACTAGAAGGACTAACAGACCAGATACTCGTCTCCACACTAGAAGGACTAACAGACCAGATACTCGTCTCCACACTAGAAGGACTAACAGATCAGATACTCGTCTCCACACTAGAAGGACTAACAGACCAGATACTCGTCTCCACACTAGAAGGACTAACAGATCAGATACTCGTCTCCACACTAGAAGGACTAACAGACCAGATACTCGTCCCCACACTAGAAGGACTAACAGACCAGATACTCGTCTCCACACTAGAAGGACTAACAGATCAGATACTCGTCTCCACACTAGAGGGACTAACAGATCAGATACTCGTCCCCACACTAGAAGGACTAACAGACCAGATACTCGTCTCCACACTAGAGGGACTAACAGACCAGATACTCGTCTCCACACTAGAAGGACTAACAGATCAGATACTCGTCTCCACACTAGAGGGACTAACAGATCAGATACTCGTCTCCACACTAGAAGGACTAACAGATCAGATACTCGTCTCCACACTAGAGGGACTAACAGATCAGATACTCGTCTCCACACTAGAAGGACTAACAGACCAGATACTCGTCTCCACACTAGAAGGACTAACAGACCAGATACTCGTCTCCACACTAGAAGGACTAACAGACCAGATACTCGTCTCCACACTAGAAGGACTAACAGACCAGATACTCGTCTCCACACTAGAGGGACTAACAGATCAGATACTCGTCTCCACACTAGAGGGACTAACAGATCAGGTACTCGTCTCCAAACTAGAAGGACTAACAGACCAGATACTCGTCTCCACACTAGAAGGACTAACAGACCAGATACTCGTCCCCACACTAGAAGGACTAACAGACCAGATACTCGTCTCCACACTAGAGGGACTAACAGATCAGATACTCGTCTCCACACTAGAGGGACTAACAGATCAGATACTCGTCTCCACACTAGAGGGACTAACAGACCAGATACTCGTCTCCACACTAGAAGGACTAACAGATCAGATACTCGTCTCCACACTAGAAGGACTAACAGACCAGATACTCGTCTCCACACTAGAAGGACTAACAGATCAGATACTCGTCTCCACACTAGAAGGACTAACAGACCAGATACTCGTCTCCACACTAGGACTAACAGATCAGATACTCGTCTCCACACTAGAAGGACTAACAGATCAGATACTCGTCTCCACACTAGAAGGACTAACAGATCAGATACTCGTCCCCACACTAGAAGGACTAACAGACCAGATACTCGTCTCTACACTAGAAGGACTAACAGATCAAATACTCGTCTCCACACTAGAAGGACTAACAGATCAGATACTCGTCTCCACACTAGAAGGACTAACAGGTAAGATACTCGTCTCCACACTAGAAGGACTAACAGATCAGATACTCGTCCCCACACTAGAAGGACTAACAGACCAGATACTCGTCTCCACACTAGAAGGACTAACAGACCAGATACTCGTCCCCACACTAGAAGGACTAACAGACCAGATACTCGTCTCCACACTAGAAGGACTAACAGATCAGATACTCGTCTCCACACTAGAGGGACTAACAGATCAGATACTCGTCTCCACACTAGAAGGACTAACAGACCAGATACTCGTCTCCACACTAGAAGGACTAACAGATCAGATACTCGTCTCCACACTAGAAGGACTAACAGACCAGATACTCGTCTCCACACTAGAAGGACTAACAGATCAGATACTCGTCTCCACACTAGAAGGACTAACAGACCAGATACTCGTCTCCACACTAGGACTAACAGACCAGATACTCGTCTCTACACTAGAAGGACTAACAGATCAGATACTCGTCTCCACACTAGAAGGACTAACAGACCAGATACTCGTCTCCACACTAGAAGGACTAACAGACCAGATACTCGTCCCCACACTAGAAGGACTAACAGATCAGATACTCGTCTCCACACTAGAAGGACTAACAGACCAGATACTCGTCCCCACACTAGAAGGACTAACAGATCAGATACTCGTCTCCACACTAGAAGGACTAACAGATCAGATACTCGTCTCCACACTAGAAGGACTAACAGATCAGGTACTCGTCTCCACACTAGAAGGACTAACAGATCAGATACTCGTCCCCACACTAGAAGGACTAACAGATCAGATACTCGTCTCCACACTAGAAGGACTAACAGACCAGATACTCGTCCCCACACTAGAAGGACTAACAGATCAGATACTCATATCCACACTAGAAGGACTAACAGACCAGATAGTCGTCCCCACACTAGAAGGACTAACAGATCAGATACTCGTCTCCACACTAGAAGGACTAACAGATCAGATACTCGTCTCCACACTAGAAGGACTAACAGACCAGATACTCGTCCCCACACTAGAAGGACTAACAGATCAGATACTCGTCTCCACACTAGAAGGACTAACAGATCAGATACTCGTCTCCACACTAGAAGGACTAACAGATCAGATACTCGTCTCCACACTAGAAGGACTAACAGATCAGATACTCGTCCCGACACTAGAAGGACTAACAGATCAGATACTCGTCTCCACACTAGAAGGACTAACAGACCAGATACTCGTCCCCACACTAGAAGGACTAACAGATCAGATACTCGTCTCCACACTAGAAGGACTAACAGACCAGATAGTCGTCCCCACACTAGAAGGACTAACAGATCAGACTCGTCCCCACACTAGAAGGACTAACAGATCAGATACTCGTCCCCACACTAGAAGGACTAACAGATCAGATACTCGTCTCCACACTAGAAGGACTAACAGATCAGATACTCGTCTCCACACTAGAAGGACTAACAGATCAGATACTCGTCTCCACACTAGAAGGACTAACAGATCAGATACTCGTCTCCACACTAGAAGGACTAACAGATCAGATACTCGTCCCACACTAGAAGGACTAACAGATCAGATACTAACAGTCTCCACACTAGAAGGACTAACAGATCAGATACTCGTCTCCACACTAGAAGGACTAACAGATCAGATACTCGTCCCCACACTAGAAGGACTAACAGATCAGATACTCGTCTCCACACTAGAAGGACTAACAGATCAGATACTCGTCTCCACACTAGAAGGACTAACAGATCAGATACTCGTCTCCACACTAGAAGGACTAACAGACCAGATACTCGTCCCCACACTAGAAGGACTAACAGACCAGATACTCGTCTCCACACTAGAAGGACTAACAGATCAGATACTCATCTCCACACTAGAAGGACTAACAGATCAGGTACTCGTCTCCACACTAGAAGGACTAACAGACCAGATACTCGTCCCGACACTAGAAGGACGAACAGATCAGATACTCGTCTCCACACTAGAAGGACTAACAGACCAGATACTCGTCTCCACACTAGAAGGACTAACAGATCAGATACTCGTCTCCACACTAGAAGGACTAACAGATCAGATACTCGTCTCCACACTAGAAGGACTAACAGATCAGATACTCGTCTCCACACTAGAAGGACTAACAGATCAGATACTCGTCTCCACACTAGAAGGACTAACAGATCAGATACTCGTCTCCACACTAGAAGGACTAACAGATCAGGTACTCGTCTCCAAACTAGAAGGACTAACAGATCAGATACTCGTCCCCACACTAGAAGGACTAACAGATCAGGTACTCGTCTCCAAACTAGAAGGACTAACAGATCAGATACTCGTCCCCACACTAGAAGGACTAACAGACCAGATACTCAGATACTCCACACTAGAAGGACTAACAGATCAGATACTCGTCTCCACACTAGAAGGACTAACAGATCAGATACTCGTCTCCACACTAGAAGGACTAACAGATCAGATACTCGTCTCCACACTAGAAGGACTAACAGATCAGATACTCGTCTCCACACTAGAAGGACTAACAGATCAGATACTCGTCTCCACACTAGAAGGACTAACAGATCAGATACTCGTCCCACACTAGAAGGACTAACAGATCAGATACTCGTCTCCACACTAGAAGGACTAACAGATCAGATACTCGTCCCACACTAGAAGGACTAACAGATCAGATACTCGTCTCCACACTAGAAGGACTAACAGATCAGATACTCGTCTCCACACTAGAAGGACTAACAGATCAGATACTCGTCTCCACACTAGAAGGACTAACAGATCAGATACTCGTCCCCACACTAGAAGGACGAACAGATAAAGCAACTCATTTCTCTCCCTCCCTCCCTTTCACTCTCCCTCCCTTTCTCTCTCCCTCCCTCCCTTTCTCTCTCCCTCCCTTTCTCTCTCCCTCCCTCCCTTTCTCTCTCCCTCCCTTTCTCTCCTCCCTCCCTCCCTTTCTCTCTCCCTCCCTCCCTTTCTCTCTCCCTCCCTCCCTCCCTTTCTCTCTCCCTCCCTCCCTCCCTCTCTCCCTCCCTTTCTCTCTCCCTCCCTCCCTCCCTTTCTCTCTCCCTCCATCCCTCCCTTTCTCTCTCCCTCCCTTTCTCTCTCTCTCCCTCCCTCCCTCCCTTTCTCTCTCCCTCCCTCCCTCCCTTTCTCTCTCCCTCCTTCCATCCCTTTCTCTCTCCCTCTCCCTTCCTTTCTCCCTCCCTTTCTCTCTCCCTCTCCCTCCCTTTCTCCCTCTCCCTCCCTCCCCCTTTCTCCCTCCCTCCCTCCCTCCCTCTCTCCCTCCCTTTCTCTCTCCCTCCCTCCCTTTCTCCCTCCTCCCTCCCTCCCTCCTTCCATCCCTTCCAAGTGAGTGTCATTACATCTCCACACCTAAAGCCCTCGACTAGCTTCACGTGTGTAATGTTAATGTGTGTTTGCTGGGTGGAGTCTGATTGCTTGTTGTTGCAACGTGCACCTTTTGGTAACATGATAGGTCGCCGGTCCAGACTCCCAAATAGCAACAGTCACAAGGGGGCGACAGAGGTTTTCTTGTTGTCTTCTCGTTTGTGGTGAAAGCTAAAGAAGTGTATTTTGTGTTGTCTTCTCCTTCTAGCCAGTTGGCTCAACACTGCACATTTACCAGCTTTTATCTCCCCACATCTCAATGTGAAATAATCTGATTTATAATTCAATTATATGCAAATACTATTATACGAGTAACCTAAGACATTTCCCCAATTTGATATCAGGCTTCAATGTCTTCACTCATCATGTTTAGTCAAGGAGAACAACAAGCACATGGCTCTCTGTTTTGAGGTTTCAAAACAGCCATGAATAACTACCACTTCTAAACCAAATAGCCTTTTGGGGAATCTAACAAGGATACAACGACGTTTAGTTTATAGTTTAAACAGTCGCCGAGGTTATATTTGCTTATGAATGTGAAATAGGCTGTTCACTTAATGCCAAGCTAAACCGTGACAGCAATCTTATACGTTGATTAGCTTCCCACATGGCCAAGTGGATGAATCTGATTTGTAATGAAATAATACTGAACGTCCAGGCAGAGATTCTTCCACCACCGTCTGACTTGCTGCTTCGATGTATTCAACATATCAGCAGAAAAATACAACGCCATCATGTGTTGGTCGCGGAGAGAAAAAGCACCAATCTCACAGCTGTTTTGACCAATAGCCTGGAATCACTAGTTATTACTTCTAAACAACATGCATATATTATATATTTGAGGGGGGGGGGGAATAGCCTGGAATCACTAGTTATTACTTCTAAACAACATACAGATATTATATATTTGAGGGGGGATAGCCTGGAATCACTAGTTATTACTTCTAAACAACATACAGATATTATATATTTGAGGGGGGGGGGGGGGATAGCCTGGAATCACTAGTTATTACTTCTAAACAACATACAGATATTATATATTTGAGGGGGGGGATAGCCTGGAATCACTAGTTATTACTTCTAAACAACATACAGATATTATATATTTGAGGGGGGATAGCCTGGAATCACTAGTTATTACTTCTAAACAACATACAGATATTATATATTTGAGGGGGGGATAGCCTGGAATCACTAGTTATTACTTCTAAACAACATACAGATATTATATATTTGAGGGGGGGGGGTAGCCTGGAATCACTAGTTATTACTTCTAAACAACATACAGATATTATATATTTGAGGGGGGGGATAGCCTGGAATCACTAGTTATTACTTCTAAACAACATACATATATTATATATTTGAGGGGGGGATAGCCTGGAATCACTAGTTATTACTTCTAAACAACATACAGATATTATATATTTGAGGGGGTGATAGCCTGGAATCACTAGTTATTACTTCTAAACAACATGCATATATTATATATTTGAGGGGGTTGGAATAGCCTGGAATCACTAGTTATTACTTCTAAACAACATACAGTTATTATATATTTGAGGGGGGGATAGCCTGGAATCACTAGTTATTACTTCTAAACAACATACATATATTATATATTTGAGGGGGGGGGGATAGCCTGGAATCACTAGTTATTACTTCTAAACAACATACAGATATTATATATTTGAGGGGGGATAGCCTGGAATCACTAGTTATTACTTCTAAACAACATACAGATATTATATATTTGAGGGGGATAGCCTGGAATCACTAGTTATTACTTCTAAACAACATACAGATATTATATATTTCAGGGGGGTAGCCTGGAATCACTAGTTATTACTTCTAAACAACATACATATATTATATATTTGAGGGGGGGATAGCCTGGAATCACTAGTTATTACTTCTAAACAACATACAGATATTATATATTTGAGGGGTGGGGATAGCCTGGAATCCCTAGTTATTACTTCTAAACAACATACATATATTATATATTTGAGGGGGGATAGCCTGGAATCACTAGTTATTACTTCTCAACAACATACAGATATTATATATTTGAGGGGGGATAGCCTGGAATCACTAGTTATTACTTCTAAACAACATACATATATTATATATTTGAGGGGGGGGATAGCCTGGAATCACTAGTTATTACTTCTAAACAACATACATATATTATATATTTGAGGGGGGGGGATAGCCTGGAATCACTAGTTATTACTTCTAAACAACATACATATATTATATATTTGAGGGGGGGGGGATAGCCTGGAATCACTAGTTATTACTTCTAAACAACATACATATATTATATATTTGAGGGGGGGATAGCCTGGAATCACTAGTTATTACTTCTAAACAACATACATATATTATATATTTGAGGGGGATAGCCTGGAATCACTAGTTATTACTTCTAAACAACATACATATATTCTATATTTGAGGGGGGGATAGCCTGGAATCACTAGTTATTACTTCTAAACAACATACATATATTATATATTTGAGGGGGGAATAGCCTGGAATCACTAGTTATTACTTCTAAACAACATACATATATTATATATTTGAGGGGAGGGGTGAATAGCCTGGAACCACTAGTTATTACTTCTAAACAACATGCATATATTATATATTTGAGGGGGGGGATAGCCTGGAATCACTAGTTATTACTTCTAAACAACATACAGATATTATATATTTGAGGGGGGGGATAGCCTGGAATCACTAGTTATTACTTCTAAACAACATACATATATTATATATTTGAGGGAGGGTAGCCTGGAATCACTAGTTATTACTTCTAAACAACATACATATATTATATATTTGAGGGGGGATAGCCTGGAATCACTAGTTATTTCTTCTAAACAACATACATATATTATATATTTGAGGGGGGGGATAGCCTGAAATCACTAGTTATTTATTACATATTTGATTTGAGGGGGGGATAGCCTGGAATCACTAGTTATTTCTTCTAAACAACATACATATATTATATATTTGAGGGAGGGTAGCCTGGAATCACTAGTTATTACTTCTAAACAACATACATATATTATATATTTGAGGGGGGGGGGATAGCCTGGAATCACTAGTTATTTCTTCTAAACAACATACATATATTATATATTTGAGGGTGGGGGGATAGCCTGAAATCACTAGTTATTACTTCTATACAACATACATATATTATATATTTGAGGGTGGGGGGGATAGCCTGAAATCACTAGTTATTACTTCTAAACAACATGCATATATTATATATTTGAGGGGGGGAGGGATAGGGAATAGCCTGGAATCACTAGTTATTACTTCTAAACAACATACATATATTATATATTTGAGGGGGGGGGATAGCCTGGAATAGCCTGGAATCACTAGTTATTACTTCTAAACAACATACAGATATTATATATTTGAGGGGGATAGCCTGGAATCACAACAAACACATATATTATATATTTGAGGGGGGATAGCCTGGAATCACTAGTTATTACTTCTAAACAACATACATATATTATATATTTGAGGGGGAGGGTAGCCTGGAATCACTAGTTATTACTTCTAAACAACATACATATATTATATATTTGAGGGGGGATAGCCTGGAATCACTAGTTATTACTTCTAAACAACATGCATATATTATATATTTGAGGGGGGATAGCCTGGAATCACTAGTTATTACTTCTAAAAACATGCATATATTATATATTTGAGGGGGGGGAATAGCCTGGAATCACTAGTTATTACTTCTAAACAACATGCATATATTATATATTTGAGGGAGGGGATAGCCTGGAATCACTAGTTATTACTTCTAAACAACATACATATATTATATATTTGAGGGGGTTGGAATTGCCTGGAATCACTAGTTATTACTTCTAAACAACATACATATATTATATATTTGAGGGGGGATAGCCTGGAATCACTAGTTATTACTTCTAAACAACATACATATATTATATATTTGAGGGGGGGGGGATAGCCTGGAATCACTAGTTATTACTTCTAAACAACATACATATATTATATATTTGAGGGGGGGTTCAGAAAAGGCTTCAATGTCGTTTGGTTTATTGTTTGAACAGTCAGTGAGATTCGAATTGGCTTCAGAACGGAGAATAGGCTGCTTTGATGCATAGCCTGTAGCCTATAGTTAGGATCAAGGTAGCGAGCTTCATTGAACACACAACACGGCCCCCACGTACCAAGCGAGCTTCATTGAACACACAACACGGCCCCCACATACAAGCGAAGCTTCATTGAACACACAACACGGCCCCCACGTACCAGGCCAGCTTCATTGAACACACAACACGGCCCCCACGTACCAAGCGAGCTTCATTGAACACACAACACGGTCCCCACGTACCAGGCCAGCTTCATTGAACACACAACACGGCCCCCACGTACCAGGCCAGCTTCATTGAACACACAACACGGCCCCCACGTACCAGGCCAGCTTCATTGAACACACAACACGGCCCCCACGTACCAGGCCAGCTTCATTGAACACACAACACGGCCCCCTACGATATTATATATTTGGGGATACCAAGCGAGCTTCATTGAACACACAACACGGCCCCCTACGTACCAGGCCAGCTTCATTG
>NC_088235.1:4045115-4055115 GCF_036934945.1 Oncorhynchus masou masou
GGCAGGTTCATGTGAAGGCCTCTGTAATAATGGATGACTACTACAAGGCAGGTTCATGTGAAGGTCTCTGTAATAATGACTGACTACTACAAGGCAGGTTCATGTGAAGGCCTCTGTATTAATGGATGACTACTACAAGGCAGGTTCATGTGAAGGCCTCTGTAATAATGGATGACCACTACAAGGCAGGTTCATGTGAAGGCCTCTGTAATAATGGATGACTACTACAAGGCAGGTTCATGTGAAGGCCTCTGTAATAATGGATGACTACTACAAGGCAGGTTCATGTGAAGGTCTCTGTAATAATGACTGCCTACTACAAGGCAGGTTCATGTTTATTGGTATAAATCTTATCCTGGAGGCAGAACTGACAGATTCCCCAGCTGCAAAGTCGATATTCATGAAAACAAAAACAAAAAAGTGCTTTTTTTGGTCATAATTTAGAGTTAAGATTAGGCATTAGGGTTAGCAGTGTGGTTAAGGTTAGGATTAGGCATTAGGGTTAGCAGTGTGGTTAAGGTTAGGGTTAGGCATTAGGGTTAGCAGTGTGGTTAAGGTTAGGATTAGGCATTAGGGTTAGCAGTGTGGTTAAGGTTAGTGTTTAGCATTAGGGTTAGCAGTGTGGTTAAGGTTAGTGTTTAGCATTAGGATTAGCAGTGTGGATAAGTTTAGGCATTAGGGTTAGCAGTGTGGTTAACCTCACTAGTGTAGGGGGCTCTATTTTCACCTCCGGATGAAAAGCGTGCCCAAAGTAAACTGCCTGCTACTCAGGCCCAGAAGCTAGGATATGCATATCATTAGTAGATTGGGATAGAAACACTCCAAAGTTTCTAAAACTTAAAAATAATGTCTGCGAGTATAACAGAACTGAAATGGCAGGCGAAAACATGAGGAAAATCCATCCAGGAAATGCTATTATTTTGAAATGGCTGTTTTTCCAATGAAAGCTGATTCATCATTTAAAGGGATAGGACCCTGATTCTGTTCCCTATGGCTTCCACTAGTTGTGAACAGTCTTTAGACATTGTTTCAGGCTTTTATTCTGAAAAATGAGGGAGAATTACAACTTTGAGTGAGTGGATAGTAGGATGTCCCCAGAGCTGTGTGCACGACCGAGAGAGCGCCTTTCTTGTTTTTCTTTTATATTGACGACACTATTTTCCAGGTTGAAATATTATCGATTATTTAGGCTAAAAACAACCTGAGAGTTGATTATAAACATCATTTGACATGTTTCTACAAACTTTACCGGTACTATTTGGAATTTTCTTCTGCCTGTTGTGACCGCATTTGAGCCATTGGATTACTGAACAAAACGCGCCAACAAAATGGAGGTTTTTGGATATAAAGAGGGACTTTATCGAACAAAACAAACATGTATTGTGTAACTGGGAGTCTTGTGAGTGCAACCATACGAAGATCATCAAAGGTAAGTGATTCATTTTATTGCTATTTCTGACTTTCGTGACTAATCTACTTGGCTGGTATGTAATGTTTTGTGTGCCGACCGCTGTCCTCAGATTATCGCATGGTTTGCTTTCGCCGTAAAGCCTTTTTGAAATCTGACACGGCGGCTGGATTAACAACAAGTTAAGCTTTATTTTTATGTTTTACGATTGTGATTTGATGAAAGTTAAACATTTATAGTAATTTAATTTGGCGCTCTGCAATTCCACCGGATTTTGGCCAGGTGGGACTATAGTGTCCCACACCCCCTAGAGAGGTTAAGGTTAGGATTAGGCATTAGGGTTAGCAGTGTGGTTAAGGTTAGGCATTAGGGTTAGCAGTGTGGTTAAGGTTAGGCATTAGGGTTAGACATGTAGTTAAGGTTAGGCATTAGGGTTAGACATGTAGTTAAGGTTAGGCATTTTATTTATTTTTATTTTACCTTTATTTAACTAGGCAAGTCAGTTAAGTTAAGTTAAGAACAAATTCTTATTTTCAATGACGGCCTAGGAACAGTGGGTTAACTGCCTGTTCAGGGGCAGAACGACAGATTTGTACCTTGTCAGCTCGGGGATTTGAACTTGCAACCTTTCGGTTACTAGTCCAACACTCTAACCACTAGGCTACCCTGCCGCCCCAAGGGTTAGCAGTGTAGTTAAGGTTAGGCATTAGGGTTAGACATGTAGTTAAGCATTAGGGTTAGCAGTGTGGTTAAGATTAGGCATTAGGGTTAGACATGTAGTTAAGCATTAGGGTTAGCAGTGTGGTTAAGGTTAGCCATTAGGGTTAGACATGTAGTTAAGGTTAGGCATTAGGGTTAACAGTGTGGTTAAGATTAGGATTAGGCATTAGGGTTAGCAGTGTAGTTAAGCATTAGGGTTAGCAGTGTGGTTAAGATTAGGTTGACTATGTGGCCACTCTGCAGAGCTGAACAAGGTTCAACCTGCTACGATCTGGTCACGCCGGAATATAACGGACATCTGGAGTTTTCCAAGTCGGACCACAAAGCCATAACAGTGATGCTAATCATTTCACATACAACGGTGACGTAGCATTATGACTGCAGTGACCTCCACCACGACCTGTCAAGGTGTTAAACGGTGTTATGATCGAGGGGTTAAGGCAGGCAGACAGGCGTGTGTGTGTGTGTGTGTGTGTGTGTGTGTGACTGCGAGAACGGAGGCGTGTGCTGTGAAGCGTATCCACGCAGCCGGAGCACAACCTGCCATCACACAGCGGGATGAGAAATATAATGAAAAATATAATGAAATGTCAAAAGAGCTTGTGGGATGTTTGGGTAATGTTAGCGCCTCTCCACCTGACGGCGGCTCGGGCCCACGGTGACGACGACCGGATGGGAAGCAGCAGTTTTCTCCGTAGCAGAAATCCATCAGGAGCACCTGACGCTGTTCGACTGGATCAGTGTTTCTCAACCTCTGCCTCTTCAG
Organism: Oncorhynchus masou masou; assembly: GCF_036934945.1. Taxonomy (NCBI): domain Eukaryota; kingdom Metazoa; phylum Chordata; class Actinopteri; order Salmoniformes; family Salmonidae; genus Oncorhynchus; species Oncorhynchus masou. The sequence goes on from NC_088235.1 coordinate 4,048,010, forward strand.
CACGAAGCTACAATGTTACTACATTCATCAGGTTGTAGCTTCGGACAAGACCACCTGATGACACTGATCACTGACGAGAAGACGAGTAGTTTAATTAGGTGCGGGCAGGGATCAAATAAACGTGTCGCGTGGAGGTGAAGAAAGAACCGTCGTTAGTGTGTTGACCTGTTAAGAGTCAGAGTGTCTACAGCTGGTGTCCTTAAAGGTCTCATTAAGACCAAACCACACTACTAACCCTAATGCCTAATCCTAATCTTAACCACACTGCTAACCCTAATGCTTAACTACACTGCTAACCCTAATGCCTAATCCTAACCTTAACCACACTACTAACCCTAACCTGAGATATAATTCATCAGTCAATCAATCAATCAATCAATCAAATCAGTAGGAATGTCTAGACATTTACCTGTTTAGTGGGCGTGTCAGCGTGGTTGTTAGGGGTGGGGTTGCTGCAGTCGGAGGCGGTCTCAGACTCAGAGTGACGGAGGCTGGCCCTCTTCTTCTTGATGAGGTCAGCATCACGGTTGTAGGAGAAGCCCAGCTTGTGGGAGGAGGGAGACGAGGCCCCTGGGGTGCCCGAGGTTCCTTGCCGTGTAGGGGACCCTGAATCGAGGGCCCCGTTGTCCGGGGCTCCATCCCTCATCCCTTCCTGCTCCCTCGTCCCTCTCTCCGTCACCCTCTCCATCCCTCTCTCCGTCCCTCTCTCCGTCCCTCTCTCGGTCCCTCTCTCCGTCCCTCTCTCCGTCCCTCTCTCCGTCCCTCTCTCCATCCCTCTCTCCATCCCTCTCTCTATCCCTCTCTCCGTCCCTCTCTCCATCCCTCTCTCCATCCCTCTCTCCGTCCTCAGAGGGAGCTGACTCAGGTCCAGGGTGACTGCCTTCAGGGGTAGTTGTAGTTGACGGCGATCGTCTCCTAGAGGCGTGGTGGCAAGGGAGCGAGGCGCGGCTCTGGGGTGGGAGGACTCTGTGGCGGTGGGGGGTAGAGCCGCACGGGGCAAGGGGAGGGGGGGCGAGCTGGGAGAGGAGGGGGACACCCCAAAGTCAGGGAGGGAGAAAGACACAGTCTCACTCTTCCTCACCACCTCCATCTCCTCCTCCTCTTTCCCCGCGGCTCCATTGGTGGCGCTAGCGCCGTTAGCTCCGATGCTAACGTCCCCACTGGATCCAGTAGTCTGGGCATTAGCGTCACTGACGTTTAGCTCGGCATAGAACTTGTCCTGGCCGATGGAGGCGTTGGTGTCTGTCTCGAAGTCTCCCACCTTAAATGACAAGAATAATAATAACATTTTCATTTAGTTGTATAACTCTTTCTCACAACCCCCCCCCCAACTAATATGAGTTTCGCTGGGACACAGCGAGTCAAACATCCTCACCCAGGCTGGGAACTAGTTGTTGAAAGTCACTGAATCAAAATAAATAGAGACACCCTGATGACCTCACACGGGGACATTATCTCAGGAGACCCTGATGACATCACACGGGGACATTATCTCAGGAGACCCTGATGACATCACACGGGGCCATTATCTCAGAGACCCTGATGACATCACACAGGGACATTATCTCAGAAATCCTGATGACCTCACACGGGGACATTATCTCAGGGGACCCTGATGACCTCACACAGGGACATTATCTCAGGGGACCCTGATGACATCACACAGGGACATTATCTCAGAGACCCTGATGACCTCACACGGGGACATTATCTCAGGAGACCCTGATGACCTCACACGGGGACATTATCTCAGAGACCCTGATGACATCACACAGGGACATTATCTCAGAGACCCTGATGACCTCACACGGGGACATTATCTCAGGGACCCTGATGACCTCACACAGGGACATTATCTCAGGGGACCCTGATGACATCACACAGGGACATTATCTCAGGGGACCCTGATGACCTCACACGGGGACATTATCTAATTTCTTCTCTTTGACAACAGAACTTAGAAAAAAGCAGTTTTTCCACAGAGTATAGAAACAGTGGTTTGGTGCTGGAGGTGAATATGAGGTTTAACAGGGGAAGTGGCCCCATAGCATCTTGTATGTTTTACTACAGAACATCAACAGACCCACCTTGTATGTTTTAATACAGAACATCAACAGACCCACCTTGTATGTTTTACTACAGAACATCAACAGACCCACCTTGTATGTTTTACTACAGAACATCAACAGACCCACCTTGTATGTATTACTACAGAACATCAACAGACCCACCTTGTATGTGAACATCAACAGCCCACCTTGTATGTTTTAATACAGAACATCAACAGACCCACCTTGTATGTTTTAATACATCTGCACCAACAGACCCACCTTGTATGTGCTCCTCTCCACTGAAGTGGGCTCTGATCTGGGCTCTGATCTGGTAGAGGTACGTCATGACGGTCAGCTTGTCAGGGATGGCCAGCAGAACCATGTCAGATGGCTCCAACAGACGACTGATGCCCAGGTTGGCAAAAACATCATAGGCCTGCTCAGATACACAGGGTGAAACACATGTCATTACTACACCAGACCAGCCATTACCACACTAAACCACTTACACAGAAACACACATCTCATTACTACACCAGACCAGCCATTACCACACTAAACCACTTACACAGAAACACACATCTCATTACTACACCAGACCAGCCATTACCACACTAAACCACTTACACAGAAACACACATCTCATTACTACACCAGACCAGCCATTACCACACTAAACCACTTACACAGAAACACACATCTCATTACTACACCAGACCAGCCATTACCACACTAAACCACTTACACAGAAACACACATCTCATTACTACACCAGACCAGCCATTACCACACTAAACCACTTACACAGAAACACACATCTCATTACTACACCAGACCAGCCATTACCACACTAAACCACTTACACAGAAACACACATCTCATTACTACACCAGACCAGCCATTACCACACTAAACCACTTACACAGAAACACACATCTCATTACTACACCAGACCAGCCATTACCACACTAAACCACTTACACAGAAACACACATCTCATTACTACACCAGACCAGCCATTACCACACTAAACCACTTACACAGAAACACACATCTCATTACTACACCAGACCAGCCATTACCACACTAAACCACTTACACAGAAACACACATCTCATTACTACACCAGACCAGCCATTACCACACTAAACCACTTACACAGAAACACACATCTCATTACTACACCAGACCAGCCATTACCAAACTAAACCACTTACACAGAAACACACGTAGTAATTACTACACCAAACCAGCCATTACCAAACTAAACCACTTACACAGAAACACACGTAGTAATTAGAGGAGGAGTGGGGGTGAGACAGTGAGGGGATGACAGAGGAGGAGTGGGGGGTGAGACAGTGAGGGGGTTGACACAGAGATGAGGGTTAGACACTAATGAGACAGAAACACACATCTCATTATGACCAGACCAGCCATTACCACACTTGAGGAGATGGGCGTTAGACACTAAACCACTTACACAGATGATTAGAGGAGGAGTTACCATGAACCAGTGAGGGGATTGATTAGCCATGGGCACACTAGACCACTTACACAGAAACACACATCTCATGACTAGAGGAGGAGTGGGGGTGAACCAGTGAGGGGGAAACACACATTGGGGAGAACCAGGGCCATTACCAGGGGGAACCACTTACAGAGGAGGAGTGGGGGGCCATGAGACAGTGAACCACTTGGGGAGAAACACACATCTCATTACTACACCAGGCCATTAGAGAGGAGGACTTACACAGATGGAACAGTGAACACTTGAGGAGAAGATTACTAGAGGGGACCAGATGAGAAACTAAACCACTTACACAGAAACACACATCTCAGACCAGCCATTAAGGGGGTTGAGGAGATGAGGGTAGAGACAGAAAACAAGAGACCTTTTACACACTGCCAGCCATTACGAAACACACATCTCATTACCCCAGGCCATTAGACTGGCCACTTACAGGCTATCTCATTACCCCAGGCTTACCAAATTAAACCACTGGAAACACACATCTCATTACTACACCAGGCTTATCTTAGCCCCAGGCTTAGACTGGCCACTTACAGGAAACTATCTTTAGCCCCAGGCTTAGAAACTGGCCCCAGGCACATCTTAGCCCCAGGCTTAGACTGGCCACTTACACAGAAACACACGGCTAACCAAACCTAAGCTTCAGAGGAGGAGTCTGGGCTAATGATTCCCACTTGTATTCCAAAGCCCGGAGCAAACGGACTCACAACATGCGACCAACATTCTATCTCTGACACGCGACCGATGTCAAACAATAAGACAGGTATAAACACCATGTCCCCTGTATAAACACCATGTCCCCTGTATAAACACCATGTCCCCTGTATAAACACCATGTCCCCTGTATAAACACCATGTCCCCTGTATAAACACCATGTCCCCTGTATAAACACCATGTCCCCTGTATAAACACCATGTCCCCTGTATAAACACCATGTCCCCTGTATAAACACCATGTCCCCTGTATAAACACCATGTCCCCTGTATAAACACCATGTCCCCTGTATAAACACCATGTCCCCTGTATAAACACCATGTCCCCTGTATAAACACCATGTCCCCTGTATAAACACCATGTCCCCTGTATAAACACCATGTCCCCTGTATAAACACCATGTCCCCTGTATAAACACCATGTCCCCTGTATAAACACCATGTCCCCTGTATAAACACCATGTCCCCTGTATAAACACCATGTCCCCTGTATAAACACCATGTCCCCTGTATTAACACCATGTCCCCTGTATAAACACCATGTCCCCTGTATAAACACCATGTCCCCTGTATAAACACCATGTCCCCTGTATAAACACCATGTCCCCTGTATTAACCCCATGTCCCCTGTATAAACACCATGTCCCCTGTATAAACACCATGTCCCCTGTATAAACACCATGTCCCCTGTATAAACACCATGTCCCCTGTGTTAACACCATGTCCCCTGTATAAACACCATGTCCCCTGTATAAACACCATGTCCCCTGTGTTAACACCATGTCCCCTGTATAAACACCATGTCCCACCATGTCCCCTGTATAAACACCATGTCCCATGGTATAAACACCATGTCCCCTGTATAAACACCATGTCCCCTGTATAAACACCATGTCCCATGTATAAACACCATGTCCCCTGTATAAACACCATGTCCCCTGTATTAACACCATGTCCACTGTATAAACTTCGCTGTCTGCCTTTTACAACAACGTTTCACTTTAGAAATTCGATCTGGCCGCTGAACAGAGAACGCTGTGAACAAACGAGACGTAAACTTTCCTGCACTATATTATTATCATGGATTTATGCAATTAAATGTAGATAGAACATCTATGAAAACGGAGAAAAATGTATCGTTTGACGCTGTTCCTGCTGTAGAGTTCGTCTCTTTAGTTGGCTCAGTGAGAAGAGGTTAGCACCGCCTGCATAGCAACCATTTTTGTTAGGCATAGCAACCAATGTTTCCTGTCCTCAGAAGGGTTAAATAGTATGAATTGATGTATCAAAATAACATGCAGAACACATTACAGGTATCAACATCATATGTAAATTAAGTGAAAGTGCTGCTTTTGTGATTGGACAGAGAGCATTCAAGGGGTTGTTCTTGACTCCGTTTCACACGGCCTAATTTGGCACCGTGTTTTTGGGGCTAACCACAAAAAGTCGGTTCTGACCCTGATCCGGAGCAGGGCCAGCTAGCCCTGGGCTGAGGTTGGTGCTAGCCCACTTTACAATGTGCAGGTGTGAACACTCACTAGCCTGGGCTAAGGTTGGTGCTAGCCCACTTTACAATGTGCAGGTGTGAACACTCACTAGCCTGGGCTAAAATATCCCTCAGCTCAGGTTGGTGCTAGCCCACTTTACAATGTGCAGGTGTGAACACTCACTTAGCCTGGGCTAAAATATCCCTCAGCTCAGGTTGGTGCTAGCCCACTTAACAATGTGCAGGTGTGAACACTCACCTAGCCTGGGCTAAAATATCCCTCAGCTCAGGTTGGTGCTAGCCCACTTTACAATGTGCAGGTGTGAACACTCACTTAGCCTGGGCTAAAATATCCCTCAGCTCAGGTTGGTGCTAGCCCACTTTACAATGTGCAGGTGTGAACACTCACTAGCCTGGGCTAAGGTTGGTGCTAGCCCACTTTACAATGTGCAGGTGTGAACACTCACTTAGCCTGGGCTAAAATATCCCTCAGCTCAGGTTGGTGCTAGCCCACTTTACAATGTGCAGGTGTGAACACTCACTAGCCTGGGCTAAGGTTGGTGCTAGCCCACTTTACAATATGCAGGTGTGAACACTCACTTAGCCTGGGCTAAAATATCCCTCACCTCAGGTTGGTGCTAGCCCACTTTACAATGTGCTGGTGTGAACACTCACTAGCCTGGGCTAAAATATCCCTCAGCCCAAGAGAGGCTCGTAAGAGTGTGTGTAACGCTGTCATCAAGGCAAAGGGTGGCTACTTGAAGAATCTAAAATATATTTAGATTTGTTTAACACTTTTGGGGTTACTACATGATTCCCTATTTGTTATTTCACAGTGTTGACGTCTTCAATATTATGTAGAACATAAAAACCCTTGAATGAGTCGGTGTGTCCAAACCTTAGACTGGTACTGCAAATCACAATAACCTTTAATAAATGTGTGTGTGTGTATACGTGTGTGTGTGTGTGTGTGTGTGTATACGTGTGTGTGTGTATACGTGTGTGTGTGTGTGTGTGTGTGTGTGTGTGTGTGTGTGTGTGTGTGTGTGTGTGTGTGTGTGTGTGTGTGTGTGTGTGTGTGTGTGTAACACTGCAGCCATGGCAGGAGACAGGTCATGTCAGGGATGGTTGTCTCTGATAAGAGAGGCAGATACCCTGAGACAGAGCGCTTAATCCTAGAGGGGTGTGTGTGTGTTTGTCTGTATCTGTGTGTGTGCTTGTCTGTATCTGTGTGTGTGTGTGTGTGTGTGTGTGTGTGCTTGTCTGTATCTGTGTGTGTGTGTGTTTCTTATCACCCTACATCAACCTGACCATGCTCTCCATC
>NC_088235.1:4067615-4135115 GCF_036934945.1 Oncorhynchus masou masou
GAGAGATGGAGGAAGAGAGAGGGAGAAGGAAAGGGTTGGAGGACGAGATGGAGGAGAAAGGGAAGAGGGGAAGGGGATTTGAGACGACTGACAAGGGAGAAGTTAGGTGATTATGAGAGCTCTGTATAAACAGACACAAAGGAGGCCTCAGGCCGTGAGCGGGGGAGAGGGAGAGAGGAAGAAAGGGGGAGAGGGAGAGAGGAAGAAAGGGGGAGAGGGAGAGAGGAAGAAAGGGGGAGAGGGAGAGAGGAAGAAAGGGGGAGAGGGAGAGAGGAAGAAAGGGGGAGAGGGAGAGAGGAAGAAAGAGAGCAAGAGAGAAAGAGAGAAACACGAAATGAGAACTAAACGTCTCCTAAATTAAACACTTCTTAGGGCTAGGCCCCTTCTTCACAATTTCCACCTGAATGACATGCCCAAAGTATATGCTTTGGGCATGTCAGGATATGCATATAATTGGTACCATTGGAAAGAAAACACTTTGAAGTTTGTAGAAATGTTAAAATAATGTAGGAGAATATAACACAATAGATATGGTAGGAGAAAATCCAAAGAAAAACCAACCAGAATATATATATTTTTTTAGAGACCATGCTCTTACAATGGCAAGTGTAAGGGCATGCTCAATTCTAGCTCCCAGGATGCAATTCCTATGGCTACCACAGGGTGTCAGCAGTCTATGTTCAAGGTTTCACGCTTGTAACTTCCAAAACAAGTAAGAAATATCAGTCTTGGAAATTTGTGTATGGACGCGACATGAAGACAAGACACACCTGCTAAAATCGGTTTCCTATTGAACATACTTCATTCCGTAAGAAATATTATAGTTTGATGACATTTTAGGGTATCTGAGGAGTAAATAGAAACGTATGTTGACTTTGAAACAAAGTTTTAGGGGTAGATTTTCGGATTCCTTTCTCTGCATGTTGTACGAGTGGATTCCACAAATCAATGGCGCAAACTAAACAGACTTTTTTGGGATATAAGGAAGGATTTTATCTAACAAAACGCCACACTGTGTTATTGCTGGGACCCTTTGGATGACAAATCAGAGGAAGATTTTCAAAAAGTAAGTGAATATTTAATCGCTATTTGTGAATTTATGAAACCTGTGCTGGTTGAAATTTTTTTTGATGTGGGGAACCGTCCTCAAACAGTCGCATGGCATGCTTTCGCTGTAATAGCTACTGTAAATCGGACAGTGCAGTTAGATTAACAATAATTTAAGCTTTCAACCGATATAATACACTTGTATGCACCTAAATGTTTAATATCCATCATTTTTATGATTATTTATTTGAATTGCGCGGCCTCCAGTTTCACAAGTTTGAGAGAAATAAGCTTTTTGTGCGTATTAAACATTTCTGGGATATTTTATTTCAGCTCATGAACACTGGGAAATGTTTGAAGGCATTCTGTTGTACAGCTGACGAGGTATCCCCCTGGTCACTTTCACAACGTTGAGATGCTGTTCCACCCAGTTGTAAAGTACCTTCAGAAAGTATTCAGACCCCTGGACTTATCACCCACGTTGCTGTGTAACAACCTGAATTCAACATGGGTTAAATAGATGCTCTTCTCATCCATCTACACCCCATAATGACAAATATTATTTTTTTTCTAAAGAAATGTTTGCAAATGTATTGAAAATGAAATACAGAAATATCTAATTTACAAAAGTATTCACACCCCTAAGTCAATATATGTTAGAATCACCTCTAGCAGCGGTTACAGTTGAGAGTCTTTCTGGGTAGGTCTCTAAGAGCTTTGCACACCTGGATTATTCTTCTCAAAAATCTTCAAACTCTGTCAAGTTGGTTGTTGATCATTGCTACACAACTATTTTCAGGTCTTGACATATATTTTCAATAGCTTTAAGTCAAAACTGTAACTCGGCCACTCAGGAACATTTACTGTCATCTTGGTAAGCAACACCAGTGTAGATTTGGCCTTGTGTTTTGGGTTGTTGTCCTGCTGAAAGGTGAGTTGATCTCCCAGTGTTTGGTGAGGAGCCGACTGAACCAGGTTTCCCTCTAGAATTTGGTCTGTGCTTAGCTACATTCTGTTTATTTTTTTATCCTGAAAAACTCCCCAGTCCTTAACGATTACAAGCATACCCATAACATGATGCAGCCACCAGTATGCTTGAACATATGGAGAGTGGTATTCAGTAATGGGTTGTATTAATTTGACCCAAACATTTGTATTCAGGACAAAAGAGTTAATTACTTTGCCACATTTCTTGCAGTATTACTTTAGTGCCTTGTTGCAAACAGGATGCATGTTTTGGAATATTTAAAAACATTTCTGTACAGGCTTGTTTTCACTCCGTTATTTAGTTTAGTATTGTGGAGTAGCTACGTTGATGATCCATCCTCAGTTATCTCCTATTACAGCCATTAAACTCTGTAACTGTTCGAAAGTCACCATTGACCTCATGGTGAAATCCCTGAGAGGTTTCCTTCCTCTCCGGCAACTGAGTTAGGACGGACGCCTGTATCTTTATAGTGACTGGGTGTATTGATACACCATCCAAAATGTAATTCATAACTTCACCATGCTTAAAGGAATATTTAATAATAATTCCACTTTATGGTTATTGTGTGTGTCATAAAACATCTACGTTTAATCCATTTTAAATTCAGTCTGGAAAACAACAACATGCGGAAAAAGTCCAGGGGTGTGAATAGTTCTGAAGGCCCTGTATGTACTGTATTATAAACTGGGTGGTTTGAGCCCTGAATGCTGATTGGTTGACAGCCGTGGTATATCAGACTGTATACCATGGGTATGACAAAACATGTATTTTTACTGCTCTTAATTACGTTGGTAATCAGTTTATAATAGCAATAAAGCATCTCTGGGGGGTGTGGCATATGACCACTATATCACGGCTAAAGGCTGTATCCAGGCACTCCACGTTGTGTCGTGCTGAAGAACAGCCCTTGGTGTATCGGCCATATACCACAACCCCCCTTGGGCCTTATTGCTTAATTCTAGTCTATAGACTATAGCCTATAGAACTACTGATATTCACACCTTTTCTATTGTGGACATCCCTTCAAATGAGTGGATTTGGCTATTTCAGCCACACCTGTTGCTGACAGGTGTATAAAATCAAGCACACGGCCATGCAATCTCCATAGACAAACATTAGCAGTAGAATGGCCTTACTGAAGAGCTCAGTGATTTTCAACTTGGCACTGCCATAGGATGCCACCTTTCCAATAAGTCATTTCGTCAAATTTCTGCCCTGCTAGAGCTGCACCGGTCAACTGTAAGTGCTGTTATTGTGAAATGGAAACGTCTTGGAGCAACAACGTCTCAGCTGCAAGGTGGTAGGCCACACAAGCTCACAGAACGGAACCGACGACTGCTGAAACGCGCAGTTGCAACACTCACTACCTAGTTCCAAACTGCCTGTTCGTCGGGAGTTCCATGAAAAGAGTTTCCACGGCCGAGCTGTCGCACACAAGCCTAAGATCACCATGTGCAATGCCAAGTGTCGGCTGGAGTGGTGTAAAGCTCGCCGCCATTGGAGCAGTGGAAACTGGAGTGATGAATCACACTTCACAGAGAATCAGAGTTAAGAGCCTTAGCGCTGCTGAACGCCACTTGGCAGTGATGTCACCCGTTTGACTGCTTTTCTACTATGTACCTATTGTATAGACGTCCTTTATTCGCTAAAAGCACATGGACTGTGTGTTAAACGGATAAGCAACAGCTTGTCATATGTGAGAAAACATGCATTTAGAATTTGTTCATCCTTTAGTAGCTAGTAGCTTAGTCAATCCATCATGCAACATATCGGTAGTTACGACAGACCAAGTGGAACAAAAGTAAACCTCCACCTTGGATGTTTATAAAATTCCTCTGGTGGCCGAGTTGAACCATATCAAGAAATGCTTTGTTGATTTGTGGAGAAAAAAGTTGGAAGATATTTGATAGGCTGATGATGAAGATGTTCCAGGAAATAATGACTGCCCCCTGGGGAGGTTAGCATAGGGCTAACCTGTGGCAGGTTAACTGATGGGACCAGCTACAATTTAGGGAGCGTTCTATCACGTGACACGACGTCAACGACTTCAATTGGCTGATGCCTAAACTTAACCTTGACCTTGTTCTAATGTTGGTAAGTATGACCCCTGTAAGCCTGCTACAGAGGAACAGAGGAATTGAATGGTAAGCTGGTAAATATGACCTCTGTATGCCTGCTGCAGAGGAACAACAGAGAAGCAGGACAATTTTTTATTTATTTTACCTTTATTTTACTAGGTAAGTCAGTTAAGAACAAATTCTTATTTTCAATGACGGCCTGGGAACAGTGGGTTAACTGCCTGTTCAGGGGCAGAACGACAGATTTGTACCTTGTCAGCTCGGGGATTTGAACTTGCAACCTTTCGGTTACTAGTCCAATGCTCTAACCACGAGGCTACACTGCCACCCCAATGAGTTTTGGGTGCTACAGTGGCACGACAAGGTATGTGAGCCCTTTGGAATGACCTGGATTTCTGAATAAATTGTTCATCAAATGTGATCTGATCTTCATCTTAGTCACAACAATAGACAAACACAGTCTGCTTAAACTAATAACAAACCAAGTATTGTATGTTTCTTGTCTATATTGAATACAAATTTTAAACATTCACACTGTAGGTTGGGAAAAGTATTTGAACCCCCCAAGGCTAATGACTTCTCCAAAAGCTAAGTGGAGTCAGGAGTCAGCTGACCTGGAGTCCAATGAATGAGAGGAGATTGGAGATGTTGGTTAGAGCTGCACTGCCCTTTAGAAAACGAGTTCCATTCACAAGAAGCATCGCCTGATGTGAACCATGACTCAAACAAAAGACATCTCAGAAGGATCACTAAAAGCCTTGATGTTCATCAGTCCACGGTAAGACAAATGGTCTATAAATGGAGAAAGTTCGGCACTGTTGCTACTCTCCCTAGGAGTGGCCGTCCTGCAAAGATGACTGCAAGAGCACAGAGCAGAATGCTCAATGAGGTTAAGAAGAATCCTAGCGTGTCAGCTGAAGACTTGCAGAAATCTCTGGAACATGTTAACATGTCTGTTGACGAGTCTACGATACGTAAAACACTAAACAAGAATGGTGTTCATGGGAGGACACCACGGAAGAAGCCATTGCTGTCCAATTAAAACATTACTGCACATCTGAAGTTTGTAAAGAGGAATGGTCCAAAAATCCTCCTGACTGTTGTGCAGGTCTGATCCCCAACTACAGAAAACGTTTGGTTGAGGTTATTGCTGCCAGAGGAGGGTCAAACAGTTATTAAATCCAAGGGTTCACAAACTTTTCAACCCTGGACTGTGAATGTTTACACAGTCTGTTCAATAAAGACATGAAAACCTATACTTGTTTGTGTGTTATTAGTTTAAGCAGACTTTGTCTATTGTTGTGACTTAGATGAAGATCAGATCAAATTTTATGACCAATTTATGCAGAAATCCAGATATTTCCAAAAGGTTCACAAACTTTTCCTAGCCACTGTACGAGCTCAAAACATGGTGGCTCGCTATTTAAAACATTTCAAAATAAGATGGAGAACAAGCTATAGGAGGAGGAATACTGGCGTTCAGAGCAGCTACAGGCCACGAACGCTAGCTAATGTGTCTATAGCATTTTCTTCTATACCTGGAGTCTCAGTATGTGTTTGTGCGTGTCTGCGTGAAAGCTTGTTCTGCAGCGTCAAGGGAATCCAAGATGAACCAGTTTACAGGGAAACTCTCATGGCACCTTGTTACCTCAGTGTCTCCTTCAAGCTCTTTCTCTCAGTACAGAGAGGCAGGGAGAGCCGGAGGGGCAGGGAGAGCCGGAGGGGCAGGGAGAGCCGGAGGGGCAGGGAGAGCCGGAGGGGCAGGGAGAGCCGGAGGGGCAGGGAGAGCCGGAGGGGCAGGGAGAGCCGGAGGGGAAGGGAGACACTTGACATTTCCGGCACGTCTTTAAAGAGCACCTTAACCTTTCCCAACATCCATACAACCACACGTTTTAGACGACCCAAGCGATGCCTGATGGGCCACTCAGAACAGGAATAAATAAGAGAAAACAACAAGCATAGCAAGATGATAGGGAGCGTGACAATAAGTCATGTAATAAATTAGGTGGAAATATTAATTTGAGGGGAAATAGTTTGAAGGAGATCAGCCGGAGTCCACTTGACTAATGTTTATGACAGCGTAGTAAATCATTCACCCCCCCCCCCCCCCCAATATCTCTCTGTCAGGCAGTCAGTTGATCAGGCAGTCAGTTGATCAGGCAGACAGTCAGCCAGTCGATCAGGCAGACAGACAGTCAGTCGATCAGGCAGACAGTCAGTCGATCAGGCAGACAGACAGTCAGTCGATCAGGCAGACAGTCAGTCAGTTGATCAGGCAGACAGACAGTCAGTCGATCAGGCAGACAGTCAGTCGATCAGGCAGACAGACAGTCAGTCGATCAGGCAGACAGACAGACAGTCGATCAGGCAGACAGACAGTCAGTCGATCAGGCAGACAGACAGACAGTCGATCAGGCAGACAGACAGTCAGTCGATCAGGCAGACAGACAGACAGTCGATCAGGCAGACAGTCAGTCAGTCGATCAGGCAGACAGTCAGTCAGTCGATCAGGCAGACAGACAGACAGTCGATCAGGCAGACAGACAGACAGTCGATCAGGCAGACAGTCAGTCAGTCGATCAGGCAGACAGTCAGTTAGTCGATCAGGCAGACAGACAGACAGTCGATCAGGCAGACAGACAGACAGTCGATCAGGCAGACAGTCAGTCAGTCGATCAGGCAGACAGTCAGTCAGTCGATCAGGCAAACAGTCAATCAGTCGATCAGGCAGACAGACAGACAGTCGATCAGGCAGACAGACAGACAGTCGATCAGGCAGACAGGCAGACAGTCAGTCGATCAGGCAGAAAGACAGTCAGTCAGTCAGTCGATCAGGCAGACAGTCAGTCAGTCGATCAGACAGACAGTCAGTCGATCAGGCAGACAGACAGTCAGTCGATCAGGCAGACAGTCAGTCAGTCGATCAGGCAGACAGTCAGTCGATCAGGCAGAAAGACAGTCAGTCGATCAGGCAGACAGACAGTCAGTCGATCAGGCAGACAGACAGTCAGTCGATCAGGCAAACAGTCAGTCAGTCGATCAGGCAGACAGACAGTCAGTCGATCAGGCAAACAGTCAGTCGATCAGGCAGACAGACAGTCAGTCGATCAGGCAGACAGACAGTCAGTCGATCAGGCAGACAGACAGTCAGTCGATCAGGCAAACAGTCAGTCAGTCGATCAGGCAGACAGACAGTCAGTCGATCAGGCAAACAGTCAGTCAGTCGATCAGGCAGACAGACAGACAGTCGATCAGGCAGACAGTCAGTCAGTCGATCAGGCAGACAGTCAGCCAGTCAGTCAGTCGATCAGACAGACAGTCAGTCAGTCAGTCGATCAGGCAGACAGACAGACAGTCGATCAGGCAGACAGGCAGTCAGTCGATCAGGCAGACAGGCAGTCAGTCGATCAGGCAGACAGGCAGTCAGCTTCCTCCTGAGGCCATCTTTCTCCTTTCAAGTGATGTTAAAGTAGCTGTGTAATTTCAGGTCCATAATTACCTGGGATTAGAGACCAGGTGGTATTAAAGCAACTACAACACAACACACTCTAGCAGAGAGACACACACACACACACTCTAGCAGAGAGAGACACACATACACCAGCACAACACACACACACACTCTCTAAGAGGCCTTTAGACCGCGAGAGACGGGGAGTAGCATCGAGTGGGAAAAAACACACACTACAACAAAAGGTTTAACCACAAAAAATATTCACTCACTGCAGAGGCAAAGAACAGGGTGTGTGTGTGTGTGTGTGTGTGTGTGTGTGTGTGTGTGTGTGTGTGTGTGTGTGTGTGTGTGTGTGTGTGTGTGTGTGTAAAGCACATAGCTATGAGACCCCCAGTGACCCCTATCAATAATAATGCATTCTACTCTGAAACATGAACATTCTCAATTTATAAACCAACGTTGTGTTTTTAGACCACAGAGAGATAAAGGTACATAGATGGATTCATACAATTCAACATCAGACCGTCAATAACAGAACAAACAGCATATCCGTCTCCACAAAAACACACGCTTCCTTAAGACACAAGGATGGGAGGGGAGAGACACAATTTATCAAACGGGATGGTGTCTCGCCCAAAGCAAAGTACGTGTGTGTGTGTGTGGAATAGAATTGACACATCTATGTTTCTGGGCTCGGGGGCAGGATTAGAGAAAACCTCCGCCTCGACCCAACAAACATTCCATAGTAAAAAAAATGAAAAGGAAACCTTCATTACAAAACCCCTCCTGCTATCACACACACACACACACACACACACACACACACACACACACACACACACACACACACACACACACACACACACACACACACACACACCTTACAGCGCTGTGGAGCGTCGGGCCAAAAATACAACCCGACAGACAAGAGATTCCATTATTTCTGACGGTGTCAACAACCAAAGGACATCTGGAGGGGCGGCCGAGGGGGGGAAAGGAGAGGAGAGGAGGAGAGAGGAGAGGAGAAGAGAGGAGAGGAGGGGGTAGGGAGGAGAGGAGATGAGATGAGAGAGGGAGGAGAGGAGAGGAGAGGAGGAGAGGAGAGGAAGAGAGGAGATGAACGGAGAGGAGGAGAGAAGAGGAGAGGAGGGAGGAGGAGGAGGAGGAGGAGAGAGGAGGAGAGGAGATGAAAGGAGAGGAGGAGAGGGAGGAGGAGGAGGAGAGGAGGAGGGAGGAGAGGAGGAGAGAGGGAGGAGAGGAGATGAAAGGAGAGGAGGAGAGGAGTGAGGAGAGGGAGAGGAGGAGAGAGGGAGGGAGAGAGGTAGGAGAGAGGAGAGGAGAGGAGAGGAGAGAGGGAGGAGAGGAGAGGAGAGGAGGAGAGGAGGAGAGGGAGGAGGAGGAGGGAGAGGGAGAGGAGAGGGGAGGGAGGAGAGGAGAGGAGAGAGGGAGGGGTAGGGAGAAGAGGAGAGGAGAGGGAGAGGGAGGGGGGGGTAGGGAGGGAGGGAGAGGAGAGGAGAGGAGAGGGGGGGGGTGGGGAGGAGAGGGAGAGGGATGGGGGTAGGGAGGACAGGAGAGGAGAGGAGGAGAGGATGGGGGTAGGGAGGAGAGGAGAGGAAAGAGGGAGGAGTGGAGAGGAGAGGAGGAGAGGAGGGGGGGGGGGGGAGGAGAGAGAGAGAAGGGGGTAGGGAGGAGAGGAGATAAGGGGATAGGAGATAAGAGGAGAGGAGGGGAGAGGAGGAGAAGAGGAGGAGAGGAGAAGGAGGGGGGGTAGGGAGGGAGAGAGGAGAGGAGAGGAGGGGGGTAGGGATGAGAAAGGAGAGGAGAGGAGATGGGTAGAGAGGAGAGGGGTAGGGAGGAGAGAGGAGAGGAGAAGAGAGGAGAGGGGGAGGAGAGGAGAGAGGAGAAGAGAGGAGATAAGAGGAAATAGAGGAGAACATAGAGGAGAGGAGAGAGGGAGGAGAGGAGGGGGTAGGGAGGAGGAGAGAGGAGAGGAGGAGAGGGAGCAGGGTAGGGAGGAGAGGAGAGAGGAGGGGGAGGGGAGGAGAGGATGGGGGTAGGGAGGAGAGGAGGAGAGGATGGGGGTAGGGAGGAGAGGAGAGGAAAGAGGGAGGAGTGGAGAGGAGAGGAGGAGAGGGGGGGGTAGGGAGGAGAGGAGAGAAGAGGAGAGAGGTAGGGAGGAGAGGAGAGAGTAGGGGGTAGGGAGGAGAGGAGAGGAGATAAGGGGATAGGAGATAAGAGGAGAGGAGGGGAGAGGAGAGGAGGAGAAGAGGAGGAGAGGAGAGGAGGGGGGTAGGGAGGAGAGAGGAGAGGAGAGGAGGGGGGTAGGGATGAGAAAGGAGAGGAGAGGAGGTGGGTAGAGAGGAGAGGGGAGAGGAGAGGAGAGGAGAAGATAGGAGAGGAGAGGGGTGGAGAGGAGAGAGGAGATAAGAGGAAATGAGAGGAGAGGAGAACATAGAGGAGAGGAGAGAGGAGATACGAGGAAACGAGAGGAGAGAAGAGACAGGAGGAGAAGAGAGAGGAGATAAGAGGAAACGAAAGGAGAGGAGATAAGAGGAGATAAGAGGAAATGAGGGGAGAGGAGAAGGGAGAGGAGCGGAGAGGAGGGGGGTAGGGAGGAGAGGAGAGGAGAGGAGAGGAGAGGAGGAGAGAGGTTGGGAGGAGAGAGGTAGGGAGGAGAGAGGAGAGGAGGAGGAGAGAGGAGAGGAGGAGAGAGGAGATGAGGAGAGAGGAGAGGAGGAGAGAGGAGAGGAGGAGGGAGGAGAGGAGAGGAGGGGAGAGGAGAGGAGAGGAGGGGGGTAGGGAGAGGAGAGGCGAGGAGAGGAGGGGAGGGGGTAGGGAGGAGAGAGGAGAGGAGAGGAGAGGAGAGAGGAGAGGAGAGAGGAGAGGAAAGGAGAGGAAAGGAGAGGAAAGGAGAACATAGAGGAGAGGAAAGAGGAGATATGAGGACACGAGAGGAGAGGAGAAGAGACAGGAGAGGAGAAGAGAGAGGAGATAAGAGGAAACGAAAGGAGAGGAGAAGAGAGGAGATAAGAGGAGGAGAGGAGGGGGTAGGGAGGAGACAGGAGAGGGAGGAGAGAGGAGAGGGAGGAGAGAGGAGGGGAGAGGATAAGGCAAGATAAGAGGAAACGAAAGGTGAGAAGAGAGGAGATAAGAGGAGATAAGAGATAAGAGGAAACTAGGAGAGAGGAGAAGAGAGAGGAGAGGAGAAGAGAAGAGAGGAGAGGGAGGAGAGAGGAGGGGAGAGGATAAGGCAACGCTAATCTAACAGAATAATGTCAAAGCACCAGGAATGCTATAGAATACATCATGTAGGACTATCTGAGAGTCAGAAGTAGAATACATCATGTAGGACTATCTGAGGGTCAGAAGTAGAATACATCATGTAGGACTATCTGAGAGTCAGAAGTAGAATACATCATGTAGGACTATCTGAGAGTCAGAAGTAGAATACATCATGTAGGACTATCTGAGAGTCAGAAGTAGAATACATCATGTAGGACTATCTGAGAGTCAGAAGTAGAATACATCATGTAGGACTATCTGAGGGTCAGAAGTAGAATACATCATGTAGGACTATCTGAGAGTCAGAAGTAGAATACATCATGTAGGACTATCTGAGAGTCAGAAGTAGAATACATCATGTAGGACTATCTGAGGGTCAGAAGTAGAATACATCATGTAGGACTATCTGAGAGTCAGAAGTAGAATACACCATGTAGGACTATCTGAGATTCAGAAGTAGAATACACCATGTAGGACTATCTGAGGGTCAGAAGGGGGATCCATCCCAGGGTCAGTGGGGTCAGAAGGGGGATCCATCCCAGGGTCAGTGGGGTCAGAAGGGGGATCCATCCCAGGGTCAGTGGGGTCAGAAGGGGGATCCATCCCAGGGTCAGTGGGGTCAGAAGGGGGATCCATCCCAGGGTTATATCAGCTCCAGTTGTGACCCCTGAACCAGGGTCTGTAGTGATGCCTCTAGCACTGACATGCAGTGTCTCAGACCGCTGAACCAGGGTCTGTAGTGATGCCTCTAGCACTGAGATGCAGTGTCTCAGACCTCTGAACCAGAGGGTCTGTAGTGATGCCTCTAGCACTGAGATGCAGTGTCTTAGACCACTGAACCAGGGTCTGTAGTGATGCCTCTAGCACTGAGATGCAGTGTCTCAGACCGCTGAACCAGGGTGTCTGTAGTGATGCCTCTAGCACTGAGATGCAGTGTCTCAGACCGCTGAACCAGGGTGTCTGTAGTGATGCCTCTAGCACTGAGATGCAGTGTCTCAGACCGCTGAACCAGGGTCTGTAGTGATGACTCTAGCACTGAGATGCAGTGCCTCAGACCGCTGAACCAGGGTGTCTGTAGTGATGCCTCTAGCACTGAGATGCAGTGCCTCAGACCTCTGAACCAGGGTCTGTAGTGATGCCTCTAGCACTGAGATGCAGTGTCTCAGACCGCTGAACCAGGGTGTCTGTAGTGATGCCTCTAGCACTGAGATGCAGTGCCTCAGACCGCTGAACCAGGGTCTGTAGTGATGCCTCTAGCACTGAGATGCAGTGTCTCAGACCGCTGAACCAGGGTCTGTAGTGATGCCTCTAGCACTGAGATGCAGTGTCTCAGACCGCTGAACCAGGGTCTGTAGTGATGCCTCTAGCACTGAGATGCAGTGTCTCAGACCGCTGAACCAGGGTCTGTAGTGATGCCTCTAGCACTGAGATGCAGTGTCTCAGACCGCTGAACCAGGGTCTGTAGTGATGCCTCTAGCACTGAGATGCAGTGTCTCAGACCGCTGAACCAGGGTCTGTAGTGATGCCTCTAGCACTGAGATGCAGTGTCTCAGACCGCTGAACCAGGGTCTGTAGTGATACCTCTAGCACTGAGATGCAGTGTCTCAGACCGCTGAACCAGGGTGTCTGTAGTGATGCCTCTAGCACTGAGATGCAGTGTCTCAGACCGCTGAACCAGGGTGTCTGTAGTGATGCCTCTAGCACTGAGATGCAGTGTCTCAGACCGCTGAACCAGGGTGTCTGTAGTGATGCCTCTAGCACTGAGATGCAGTGTCTCAGACCGCTGAACCAGGGTGTCTGTAGTGATGCCTCTAGCACTGAGATGCAGTGTCTCAGACCGCTGAACCAGGGTGTCTGTAGTGATGCCTCTAGCACTGAGATGCAGTGCCTCAGACCGCTGAACCAGGGTGTCTGTAGTGATGCCTCTAGCACTGAGATGCAGTGTCTCAGACCGCTGAACCAGGGTCTGTAGTGATGCCTCTAGCACTGAGATGCAGTGTCTCAGACCGCTGAACCAGGGT
The DNA here is from genome assembly GCF_036934945.1 of Oncorhynchus masou masou. NCBI lineage: Eukaryota > Metazoa > Chordata > Actinopteri > Salmoniformes > Salmonidae > Oncorhynchus > Oncorhynchus masou. Next base: position 4,080,486 of record NC_088235.1, read on the forward strand.
CTGTAGTGATGCCTCTAGCACTGAGATGCAGTGCCTCAGACCGCTGAACCAGGGTGTCTGTAGTGATGCCTCTAGCACTGAGATGCAGTGTCTCAGACCGCTGAACCAGGGTCTGTAGTGATGCCTCTAGCACTGAGATGCAGTGCCTCAGACCTCTGAACCAGGGTGTCTGTAGTGATGCCTCTAGCACTGAGATGCAGTGTCTCAGACCGCTGAACCAGGGTCTGTAGTGATGCCTCTAGCACTGAGATGCAGTGTCTCAGACCGCTGAACCAGGGTCTGTAGTGATGCCTCTAGCACTGAGATGCAGTGCCTCAGACCTCTGAACCAGGGTGTCTGTAGTGATGCCTCTAGCACTGAGATGCAGTGTCTCAGACCGCTGAACCAGGGTCTGTAGTGATGCCTCTAGCACTGAGATGCAGTGCCTCAGACCGCTGAACCAGGGTCTGTAGTGATGCCTCTAGCACTGAGATGCAGTGTCTCAGACCTCTGAACCAGGGTGTCTGTAGTGATGCCTCTAGCACTGAGATGCAGTGTCTCAGACCGCTGAACCAGGGTCTGTAGTGATGCCTCTAGCACTGAGATGCAGTGCCTCAGACCGCTGAACCAGGGTGTCTGTAGTGATACCTCTAGCACTGAGATGCAGTGTCTCAGACCGCTGAACCAGGGTGTCTGTAGTGATGCCTCTAGCACTGAGATGCAGTGCCTCAGACCGCTGAACCAGGGTCTGTAGTGATACCTCTAGCACTGAGATGCAGTGTCTCAGACCGCTGAACCAGGGTCTGTAGTGATGCCTCTAGCACTGAGATGCAGTGTCTCAGACCGCTGAACCAGGGTGTCTGTAGTGATGCCTCTAGCACTGAGATGCAGTGTCTCAGACCGCTGAACCAGGGTCTGTAGTGATGCCTCTAGCACTGAGATGCAGTGTCTTAGACCACTGAACCAGGGTCTGTAGTGATGCCTCTAGCACTGAGATGCAGTGTCTCAGACCGCTGAACCAGGGTGTCTGTAGTGATGCCTCTAGCACTGAGATGCAGTGCCTCAGACCGCTGAACCAGGGTGTCTGTAGTGATGCCTCTAGCACTGAGATGCAGTGTCTCAGACCGCTGAACCAGGGTCTGTAGTGATGCCTCTAGCACTGAGATGCAGTGTCTCAGACCGCTGAACCAGGGTCTGTAGTGATGCCTCTAGCACTGAGATGCAGTGTCTCAGACCGCTGAACCAGGGTCTGTAGTGATGCCTCTAGCACTGAGATGCAGTGTCTCAGACCGCTGAACCAGGGTGTCTGTAGTGATGCCTCTAGCACTGAGATGCAGTGTCTCAGACCGCTGAACCAGGGTGTCTGTAGTGATGCCTCTAGCACTAAGATGCAGTGCCTCAGACCGCTGAACCAGGGTGTCTGTAGTGATGCCTCTAGCACTGAGATGCAGTGTCTCAGACCGCTGAACCAGGGTGTCTGTAGTGATGCCTCTAGCACTGAGATGCAGTGTCTCAGACCGCTGAACCAGGGTCTGTAGTGATGCCTCTAGCACTGAGATGCAGTGTCTCAGACCGCTGAACCAGGGTCTGTAGTGATGCCTCTAGCACTGAGATGCAGTGTCTCAGACCGCTGAACCAGGGTCTGTAGTGATGCCTCTAGCACTGAGATGCAGTGTCTCAGACCGCTGAACCAGGGTGTCTGTAGTGATGCCTCTAGCACTGAGATGCAGTGCCTCAGACCGCTGAACCAGGGTCTGTAGTGATGCCTCTAGCACTGAGATGCAGTGTCTCAGACCTCTGAACCAGGGTGTCTGTAGTGATGCCTCTAGCACTGAGATGCAGTGTCTCAGACCGCTGAACCAGGGTGTCTGTAGTGATGCCTCTAGCACTGAGATGCAGTGTCTCAGACCGCTGAACCAGGGTCTGTAGTGATGCCTCTAGCACTGAGATGCAGTGTCTCAGACCGCTGAACCAGGGTCTGTAGTGATGCCTCTAGCACTGAGATGCAGTGTCTCAGACCGCTGAACCAGGGTGTCTGTAGTGATGCCTCTAGCACTGAGATGCAGTGCCTCAGACCGCTGAACCAGGGTGTCTGTAGTGATGCCTCGAGCACTGAGATGCAGTGTCTCAGACCGCTGAACCAGGGTCTGTAGTGATGCCTCGAGCACTGAGATGCAGTGTCTCAGACCGCTGAACCAGGGTGTCTGTAGTGATGCCTCTAGCACTGAGATGCAGTGCCTCAGACCTCAGACTAATACACACACACAGTAACACACAGACACACACACAGTAACACACACACACACAGTAACACACACCTTCTCCTAGGCAAGCACGCACATATACACACACACGCACATACCCACACACACACGCACCTACCCACACACACACGCACATATACACGCACATATACACACACACGCACATACCCACACACACACGCACATACCCACACACACACGCACATATACACGCACATATACACACACACGCACATATACACACACACGCACATATACACACACACGCACATATACACATATACACACGCACATACCCACACACACACGCACATACCCACACACACATACACACACACGCACATATACACACACACGCACATATACACACACACGCACATATACACACACGCGCACATATACACACACACGCACATACACACACACACACACGCACATACACACACACACACACGCACATACACACACACACGCACATACACACACACACATACACACACACACACGCACACGCACATATACACACGCACATATACACACACACACGCACATATACACACACACACGCGCACATATACACACACACACGCACATATACACACACACACGCACATATACACACACACACACGCACATATACACACACAGAGAGAAAGGGCCACCACAGAGAGAGGGCCACCACAGAGAGAGGGCCACCACAGAGAGAGGGCCACCACAGAGAGAGGGCCACCACAGAGAGAGGGCCACCACAGACAAAGGGCCACCACAGAGAGAGGGCCACCACAGAGAGAGGGCCACCACAGAGAGAGGGCCACCACAGACAAAGGGCCACCACAGACAAAGGGCCACCACAGAGAGAGGGCCACCACAGAGAGAGGGCCACGGCAAACTGATCAGGATCTAATAAAGGCCTGTACCCTGGGACGAGTCAGAGAGAGAGAACAGGGAGAGGCTTCCCTTTTTGATCAGACTCCTCCCTCCTCCTCTCCTCTCTTCTCCCTCCTCTCACAACCTCTCATCCCTCCTCCTCTCTTCTCCCTCCTCTCACAACCTCTCCTCCCTCCTCCTCACCTCCCTCTTCCTCTCTTCTCCCTCCTCTCACAACCTCTCCTCCTCTCTTCTCCCTCCTCTCACAACCTCTTCTCCCTCCTCTCACAACCTCTCCTCCCTCCTCCTCTCTTCTCCCTCCTCTCACAACCTCTTCTCCCTCCTCTCACAACCTCTCCTCCCTCCTCCTCTCTTCTCTCTCACAACCTCTCCTCCCTCCTCCTCTCCTCTCACAACCTCACCTCCCTCCTCCTCTCCTCTCACAACCTCTCCTCCCTCCTTTCTTTTTAAATCCCTTGTCATAGTGTTCCTGTCTTCCCAGCCCTCCTTCCTCCCTTGGTCTCTCCACTCCACTCCTCTCCCTTCCCTCCCTCCTCTCCTCTCTTCCTCCTTTCCTCACCTCTGCCCCTCCATCCCTCCTCTCCTCTCCACCCTCCTCTCCTCACCTCTGCCCCCTTCTTTCCTCCTCTCCTCACCTCTGTCCCCTCCTAACCTCCTCTCCTCTGCCCTTCCATCCCTCCTCTCCTCTGCTCCCTCCTTCATGTTTCTCCTCCTGTCCTGTCTGTTGAGGTATGTTTATTCTGATCAGGCCCTGCATAGCGTCACAGGGGTGACTTTGTAATTATGTTCATTTTAATTGGCTTCCTGCTATCACCCCTCTCATCACTTATGAGTCCACGCCGCCCGCCCCGGACAATGCATGGGGCCCTGCATTGCTGCTGTGTGTGTGTGTTGGTGTGTGTGTGTGTGTGTGTGTGTGTGTGTGTGTGTGTGTGTGTGTGTGTGTGTGTGTGTGTGTGTGTGTGTGTGTGTGTGTGTGTGTGTGTGTGTGTGTGTGTGTGTGTGTGTTGGTGTGTGTGTGTGTGTGTGTGTGGGTGTGTGTTGGTGTGTGTGTGTGTGTGTGTGTGTGTGTTGGTGTGTGTGTGTGGGGCCTACGTCAAGTAGACACACACCACCCCCTCCACACCGCCCCCTCCACACCGCCCCCTCCACACCGCCCCTCCACACCACCCCCTCCACACCACCCCCTCCACACCACCCTTTCCAACCCCCCTCCACACCCCCCCTCCACACCGCCCCCCTCCACACCGCCCCTCCACACCACCCCCTCCACACCACCCTTTCCAACCCCCCTCCACACCCCCTCCACACCACCCCCTCCACACCCCCCCTCCACACCGCCCCCTCCACACCACCCTTTCCAACCCCCCTCCACACCCCCCTCCACACCGCCCCCTCCACACCACCCCCTCCACACCCCCCCCTCCACACCACCCCCTCCACACCACCCTTTCCAACCCCCCTCCACACCGCCCCCTCCACACCCCCCCTCCACACCGCCCCCTCCACACCACCCCCTCCACACCCCCCCCTCCACACCACCCCCTCCACACCACCCCCTCCACACCCCCCCTCCACACCGCCCCCTCCACACCGCCCCCTCCACACCCCCCCCTCCACACCACCCCCCCACACCACCCCCCCACCCCCCCCTCCACACCGCCCCCTCCACACCACCCCCTCCACACCACCCCCTCCACACCACCCCCTCCACCCCCCCCCCACACCGCCCCCTCCACACCGCCCCCCTCCACACCGCCCCCTCCACACCGCCCCTCCACACCGCCCCCTCCACACCACCCCCTCCACACCACCCCCTCCACACCACCCCTCTCCAACCTCTTTACCTGCAGAGCATAATTCCATCAGGAAGTGCCTCCTTCCTTAATGAGTTTTCCCATCCGTTAGCAGCAGCTTAGATTCATTGATAAACGTGGTGGTTATCGGGGGGCGATCGGTGACCTCCTGCACCCCTCATTTGTTTGTGGAAGACGGCAGTTAAAAGGAGATTAATGGGCTATAGATTTATGACTGAGGGCCCAGGACCACCATCCTACCATCCAGTTATAAACTCTCCTTCACTTATTCATCCATGAGGAGGAGGAGGAAGAGGCAGAGGAGGAGGAGGGGGAGGCAGAGGAGGAGGGGAAGGAGGAAGAGGCAGAGGAGGAGAGGAGGAGGAGGAGGGAGGAGGAAGAGGGAGGAAGAGGAGGAGGAAGAGGCAGAGGAGGAGGGGAAGGAGGAAGAGGAGATGGGGAAGGAGGAAGAGGAGGAAGAGGCAGAGGAGGAGGAGGAAGAGGAGGAAGAGGCAGAGGAGGAGGGGAAGGAGGAAGAGGAGGAAGATGCAGAGGAGGAGGAGGAAGAGGAGGAAGAGGCAGAGGAGGAGGGGAAGGAGGAAGAGGCAGAGGAGGAGGGGAAGGAGGAAGAGGAGGAAGAGGCAGAGGAGGAGGGGAAGGAGGAAGAGGAGGAAGAGGCAGAGGAGGAGGAGGAAGAGGAGGAAGAGGCAGAGTAGGAAGGAGGAAGAGGCTTGGAGGAAGAGGCAGAGTAGGAGGAGGAGGAAGAGGCAGAGGAGGAAGGAGGAAGAGGGGGAGGAAGGAAGGAAGAAGAGGGGGAGGAGGGAGGTGGGCTGAGAGGGGTTTGCCATCTCCTTCAACAGATGCACTATTGTAAAGTGGCTGTTCCACTGGATGTCAGAAGGTGAATTCACCAATTTGTAAGTCGCTCTGGATAAGAGCGTCTGCTAAATGACTTAAATGTAAATGTAAATGTAAACATCCATACAGACCATTTGTTGTGTGGAGAGAGAGAGAGAGTCACACACACACACACACACACACACACACACACACACACACACACACACACACACACACACACACACACACACACACACACACACACACAGGGGATTGTACATTAGGAAGGAGAGCTGTTTTTCCTGCTGGTGGTAGTGTTGTTGTTTATCTCTAACAGGATCATCCCAGCTCCTCCACATTGTAAACATCCACAGCAGCCACCCCCTCTAAGTCTCTCAGCCAAAGCTCATTTGTTAAGGCGTGAGTTATGGGTAAGACCTCCTCTGACAAGCTAAAGCCAGCGCTTCCACCACATTATAGCTTGTTACACGTTGGCAGAGCGAGCCAACGAACGAACGAGCGTCGTGCACATCTGGCAACAACCGTCGCTACGACCCTTTGTCTATACCACCTCTGAATACGTTATTTCATGTTGTTCAGGGAAGGTTTTAGTATTTGCATGGCAGTGGATGTAGAGCAGAACAGACCTGGAGAGAGAACCAGGAAGTTCTGCATGGCTATGGATGTAGAGTAGAACAGACCTGGAGAGAGAACCAGGAAGTTCTGCATGGCTATGGATGTAGAGCAGAACAGACCTGGAGAGAGAACCAGGAAGTTCTGCATGGCTATGGATGTAGAGCAGAACAGACCTGGAGAGAAACCAGGAAGTTCTGCATGGCTATGGATGTAGAGTAGAACAGACCTGGAGAGAGAACCAGGAAGTTCTGCATGGCTATGGATGTAGAGCAGAACAGACCTGGAGAGAGAACCAGGAAGTTCTGCATGGCTATGGATGTAGAGCAGAACAGGCCTGGAGAGAGAACCAGGAAGTTCTGCATGGCTATGGATGTAGAGCAGAACAGACCTGGAGAGAGAACCAGGAAGTTCTGCATGGCTATGGATGTAGAGCAGAACAGACCTGGAGAGAGAACCAGGAAGTTCTGCATGGCTATGGATGTAGAGTAGAACAGGCCTGGAGAGAGAACCAGGAAGTTCTGCATGGCTATGGATGTAGAGCAGAACAGACCTGGAGAGAGAACCAGGAAGTTCTGCATGGCTATGGATGTAGAGTAGAACAGGCCTGGAGAGAGAACCAGGAAGTTCTGCATGGCTATGGATGTAGAGCAGAACAGACCTGGAGAGGGAACCAGGAAGTTCTGCATGGCTATGGATGTAGAGTAGAACAGGCCTGGAGAGAGAACCAGGAAGTTCTGCATGTGTAAACAGCCAACATGCAGAGTGACTCGACGTTGAAGCCCTTATGTGCTGTTCTAGACAGGATGTCTGACATGTTCTGATGATATGTACAGTGCCATGGACACGCCTACTCATTCATTTTGTACAGTGCCATGGACACGGTTTTTCATTCATTTTACTATTTTCTCCATTGTAGAATAATAGTGAATACGGGTGGCTAATTTTAAGAACACTTTTTGGGTTACTACATTATTCCATGTGTGTTATTTCATAGGGTTGATGTCTTCACTATTATTCTACAATGTAGAAAAAATATATAAAAAAATAAGAAAAACCCTTGAATGAGTAGGTGTGTCCAAACCTTTGACTGGTACTGTGTATCTGTTCTAAGAGGAGAAGGACTCTAATGTCTAATTACATGGCATTACACAAAGTGCTTTAATCTGAAGTTGCCAAGTTGAAATTCAAATGAGTTATTAGAGTAGGTATGTGCTTCATTCCAAATCAGAGAGGGGAGGAGAGGGGAGGGGAGGAGAGGGACAGGACGGGGAGGGACTAGACAGGGAGGGGAAGGGAGGGGAGGGGAGGGAGGAGAGGGACAGGACAGGGAGGGGAAGGGAGGGGAGGGAGGAGAGGGACAGGACAGGGAGGGGAGGGACAAGACAGGGAGGGGAAGGGAGGGGAGGGAGGAGAGGGACAGGACAGGGAGAGGAAGGGAGGGGGGAGGGAGGAGAGGGACAGGACAGGGAGGGGAGGGACAGGACGGGGAGGGACAAGATGGGGAGGAGAGGGGAGGGGAGGGAGGGGAAGGGAGGGGAGGGAGGAGAGGGACAGGGCAGGGAGGGGGAGGGACAGGATGGGGAAGGGAGGGGGGGGAGGGACAGGACGGGGAAGGGAGGGGAGGGACAGGACGGGGAGGGGAGGGACAAGATGGGGAGGGGAGGGGAGGGAGGAGAGGGACGGGACAGGAGATCAATAGGTCAGGATGCAGTCTTTGAAATGTGTTGTTTTCACCTGATGGAACACCTGACACATAGAGGAGATGAGAGGAACAACCACTCAGGTTAATGACAGACAGGCCACATCACACTCCACTCTACCAGGAAATAGAGTGGAAAGGAGGACATGGAAAAAATATGCTACTTTTTAGAAGCTATTGACCCAGACTGTTAGAGGAATGGACTGATGAAACTAGATGATTCCACCCAGACTGTTAGAGAACTGATGAAACTAGATGATTCCACCCAGACTGTTAGAGGACTGGACTGATGAAACTAGATGATTCCACCCAGACTGTTAGAGGACTGATGATGAAACTAGATGATTCCACCCAGACTGTTAGAGGACTGATGATGAAACTAGATGATTCCACCCAGACTGTTAGAGGACTGATGATGAAACTAGATGATTCCACCCAGACTGTTAGAGGACTGATGATGAAACTAGATGATTCCACCCAGACTGTTAGAGGACTGATGAAACTAGATGATTCCACCCAGACTGTTAGAGGACTGATGATGAAACTAGATGATTCCACCCAGACTGTTAGAGGACTGATGAAACTAGATGATTCCACCCAGACTGTTAGAGGACTGATGAAACTAGATGATTCCACCCAGACTGTTAGAGGACTGATGATGAAACTAGATGATTCCACCCAGACTGTTAGAGGACTGATGAAACTAGATGATTCCACCCAGACTGTTAGAGGACTGATGAAACTAGATGATTCCACCCAGACTGTTAGAGGACTGATGAAACTAGATGATTCCACCCAGACTGTTAGAGGAATGGACTGATGAAACTAGATGATTCCACCCAGACTGTTAGAGGACTGATGAAACTAGATGATTCCACCCAGACTGTTAGAGGACTGATGATGAAACTAGATGATTCCACCCAGACTGTTAGAGGACTGATGAAACTAGATGATTCCACCCAGACTGTTAGAGGACTGATGATGAAACTAGATGATTCCACCCAGACTGTTAGAGGACTGATGAAACTAGATGATTCCACCCAGACTGTTAGAGGAATGGACTGATGAAACTAGATGATTCCACCCAGACTGTTAGAGGACTGATGATGAAACTAGATGATTCCACCCAGACTGTTAGAGGACTGATGATGAAACTAGATGATTCCACCCAGACTGTTAGAGGACTGATGAAACTAGATGATTCCACCCAGACTGTTAGAGGACTGATGAAACTAGATGATTCCACCCAGACTGTTAGAGGACTGATGAAACTAGATGATTCCACCCAGACTGTTAGAGGACTGATGAAACTAGATGATTCCACCCAGACTGTTAGAGGACTGATGAAACTAGATGATTCCACCCAGACTGTTAGAGGACTGATGATGAAACTAGATGATTCCACAAAGAGGAAAACGACGGACAAAAGACGAGTTTTCTGTGAATGGAGAATCAGCCCAGGACCCGTTTTCACTAAGTGCTGATCTCAGATCAGGTTCCCCCTCTTATTCATCATCATGATTTAAAAGGCAGAACTGATCCTAGATCAGCACTCCCCCTCAGATACTTTATGACTACGGCCCCAGGACCCAAAACCACCTTTACCATACAGACCCAAAACCACCTTTATAATACAGACCCAAAACCACCTTTATAATACAGACCCAATACCATACAGACCCAATACCATACAGACCCAATACCATACAGACCCAAAACCACCTTTACCATACAGACCCAATACCATACAGACCCAATACCATACAGACCCAATACCATACAGACCCAAAACCACCTTTACCATACAGACCCAATGCCACCTTTACCATACAGACCCAATATCACCTTTACCATACAGACCCAATACCACCTTTACCATACAGACCCAATACCATACAGACCCAAAACCACCTTTACCATACAGACCCAATACCACCTTTACCATACAGACCCAATATCACCTTTACCATACAGACCCAATACCACCTTTATAATACAGACCCAATACCATACAGACCCAAAACCACCTTTATAATACAGACCAAAACCACCTTTATAATACAGACCCAATACCATACAGACCCAATACCATACAGACCCAAAACCACCTTTACCATACAGACCCAATACCATACAGACCCAATACCACCTTTATAATACAGACCCAATACCACCTTTATAATACAGACCCAATACCACCTTTACCATACAGACCCAATACCACCTTTATAATACAGACCCAATACCACCTTTATAATACAGACCCAATACCACCTTTATAATACAGACCCAATACCATACAGACCCAAAACCACCTTTACCATACAGACCCAATACCACCTTTATAATACAGACCCAATACCATACAGACCCAATACCACCTTTACCATACAGACCCAATACCACCTTTATAATACAGACCCAATACCATACAGACCCAATACCATACAGACCCAAAACCACCTTTACCATACAGACCCAATATCACCTTTACCATACAGACCCAATACCACCTTTATAATACAGACCCAATACCACCTTTATAATACAGACCCAATACCACCTTTATAATACAGACCCAATACCACCTTTATAATACAGACCCAATACCATACAGACCCAAAACCACCTTTACCATACAGACCCAATACCACCTTTATAATACAGACCCAATACCATACAGACCCAATATCACCTTTACCATACAGACCCAAAAACACCTTTACCATACAGACCCAATACCATACAGACCCAATACCATACAGACCCAAAACCACCTTTACCATACAGACCCAATACCACCTTTATAATACAGACCCAATACCACCTTTACCATACAGACCCAAAACCATACAGACCCAATACCACCTTTACCATACAGACCCAAAACCACCTTTACCATACAGACCCAATATCACCTTTACCATACAGACCCAATGCCACCTTTACCATACAGACCCAATGCCACCTTTACCATACAGACCCAATGCCACCTTTACCATACAGACCCAATACCATACAGACCCAAAACCATACAGACCCAAAACCACCTTTATAATACAGACCCAATACCACCTTTACCATACAGGAATATTATTACAATTATAATGGAGAGTGAATAGTTCATTTAGAGGGCAGACACATCTGAGTAGTGGAGGAGTGGGACGAAGGCAGGAGGGGGAGGAATGGAATGGAGGGAGGAGTGGAGGGGGACGGAGGGAGGAGTGGAGGGGGACGGAGAGAGGAGTGGAGGGGGACGGAGGGAGGAGTGGAGGGGGACGGAGGGAGGAGTGGAATGGAAGAGAGGGAGTGGAGGGGGACGGAGGGAGGAGTGGAATGGAAGAGAGGATTGGAGGGGGACGGAGGGAGGAGTGGAGGGGGACGGAGGGAGGAGTGGAGGGGGACGGAGAGAGGAGTGGAGGGGGACGGAGGGAGGAGTGGAATGGAAGAGAGGAGTGGAGGGGGACGGAGGGAGGAGTGGAATGGAAGAGAGGAGTGGAGGGGGACGGAGGGAGGAGTGGAGGGGGACGGAGAGAGGAGTGGAGGGGAACGGAGAGAGGAGTGGAATGGAAGAGAGGAGTGGAGGGGGATGGAAGAGAGGAGTGGAGGGGGATGGAGAGAGGAGTGGAGGGGGATGGAGAGAGGAGTGGAGGGGGACAGGAGAGAGGAGTGGAGGGGGACAGGAGAGAGGAGTGGAGGGAGGAGAGAGGAGTGGAGGGGGACAGGAGAGAGGAGTGGAGGGGGACGGAGGAGTGGAGGGGGATGGGAGAGAGGAGTGGAGGGGTCGGAGGAGTGGAGGGGGACAGAGAGAGGAGGGGGACAGGAGAGAGGAGTGGAGGGGGACAGGAGAGAGGGAGTGGAGGGGGACAGGAGAGAGGAGTGGAGAGGGACAGGAGAGAGGAGTGGAGGGGGACAGGAGAGAGGAGTGGAGGGGGATGGAGGAGTGGAGGGGGACAGGAGAGAGGAGTGGAGGGGGACAGGAGAGAGGAGTGGAGGGGGACAGGAGAGAGGAGTGGAGGGGGACAGGAGAGAGGAGTGGAGGGGGACAGGAGAGAGGAGTGGAGGGGGATGGAGGAGTGGAGGGGGATGGAGGAGTGGAGGGGGACGGAGGAGTGGAGGAGTGGAGGAGATTGCAGGGCTGGAGGGCTTTATAACGAACCAATTAAAGCCTTATCATCACTCCTCTACCACCCCACACAAACACACAACTATTTGACAGACAAATCACTCAGCCAATTTGTAAGGCACTTCCAAGGTCTTGTTTAAATGGTGGAGAGGACAGCGATTGGTTTAATTCAATTAAAATGGGACGACGGCTACTTAAGGTTGAAGGAGGGAGATTTCGTACGACTGCGTGTGTGTGTGTGTGTGTGTGTGTGTGTGTGTGTGTGTGTGTGTATGAGGGGGTGTGGGTCCTTGGCTAATAGGGGTTGATTAAGGCTAGTATTGATCAAGTGGTGGGATAGTGTTAACCTGCCTCCCCAGCCCCACCCCACCTCCCATCTGTCCACCCCAGGGTGTAACCCTACCCCACCTCCCATCTGTCCACCCCAGGGTGTAACCCCACCTCCCATCCATCCACTCCAGGGTGTAACCCCACCTCCCATCTGTCCACCCCAGGGTGTAACCCCACCTCCCATCTATCCACCCCAGGGTGTAACCCCACCTCCCATCTGTCCACCCCAGGGTGTAACCCCACCTCCCATCCATCCAGCCCAGGGTGTAACCCTACCCCACCTCCCATCTGTCCACCCCAGGGTGTAACCCCACCTCCCATCTGTCCACTCCAGGGTGTAACCCCACCTCCCATCCATCCAGCCCAGGGTGTAACCCCACCTCCCATCCATCCACCCCAGGGTGTAACCCCACCTCCCATCTGTCCACCCCAGGGTGTAACCCCACCTCCCATCTGTTCACCCCAGGGTGTAACCCTACCCCACCTCCCATCTGTCCACCCCAGGGTGTAACCCCACCTCCCATCTGTTCACCCCAGGGTGTAACCCTACCCCACCTCACATCTATCCACCCCAGGGTGTAACCCCACCTCCCATCTATCCACCCCAGGGTGTAACCCCACCTCCCATCTATCCACCCCAGGGTGCAACCCCACCTCCCATCTATCCACCCCAGGGTGTAACCCCACCTCCCATCTATCCACCCCAGGGTGTAACCCCACCTCCCATCTATCCACCCCAGGGTGTAACCCCACCTCCCATCTATCCACCCCAGGGTGTAACCCCACCTCCCATCTATCCACCCCAGGGTGTAACCCCACCTCCCATCTATCCACCCCAGGGTGTAACCCCACCTCCCATCTGTCCACCCCAGGGTGTAACCCCACCTCACATCTATCCACCCCAGGGTGTAACCCCACCTCACATCTATCCACCCCAGGGTGTAACCCCACCTCCCATCTGTTCACCCCAGGGTGTAACCCTACCCCACCTCACATCTATCCACCCCAGGGTGTAACCCCACCTCCCATCTATCCACCCCAGGGTGTAACCCCACCTCCCATCTGTCCACCCCAGGGGGTAACCCCACCTCCCATCTATTCACCCCAGGGTGTAACCCCACCTCACATCTGTCCACCCCAGGGTGTAACCCCACCTCCCATCTGTCCACCCCAGGGTGTAACCCCACCTCCCATCTATTCACCCCAGGGTGTAACCCCACCTCACATCTGTCCACCCCAGGGTGTAACCCCACCTCCCATCTGTCCACCCCAGGGTGTAACCCCACCTCCCATCCATCCACCCCAGGGTGTAACCCTACCCCACCTCACATCTATCCACCCCAGGGTGTAACCCCACCTCCCATCTATCCACCCCAGGGTGTAACCCCACCTCCCATCTGTCCACCCCAGGGGGTAACCCCACCTCCCATCTGTCCACCCCAGGGTGTAACCCTACCCCACCTCCCATCTATTCACCCCAGGGTGTAACCCCACCTCCCATCTGTCCACCCCAGGGTGTAACCCCACCTCCCATCTATCCACCCCAGGGTGTAACCCCACCTCACATCTATCCACCCCAGGGTGTAACCCCACCTCACATCTATCCACCCCAGGGTGTAACCCCACCTCACATCTATCCACCCCAGGGTGTAACCCCACCTCCCATCTATCCACCCCAGGGTGTAACCCCATCTCACATCTATCCACCCCAGGGTGTAACCCCACCACATCTGTCCACCCCAGGGGGTAACCCCACCTCCCATCTGTCCACCCCAGGGTGTAACCCCACCACATCTATCCACCCCAGGGTGTAACCCCACCACACATCTATCCACCCCAGGGTGTAACCCCACCTCACATCTATCCACCCCAGGGTGTAACCCCACCTCCCATCTATCCACCCCAGGGTGTAACCCCACCTCACATCTATCCACCCCAGGGTGTAACCCCACCTCCCATCTGTCCACCCCAGGGGGTAACCCCACCTCCCATCTGTCCACCCCAGGGGGTAACCCCACCTCCCATTCATCCAGCCCAGGGTGTAACCACACCTCCCATCTGTCCACCCCAGGGTGTAACCCCACCTCCCATCTATCCACCCCAGGGTGTAACCCCACCTCCCATCTATCCACCCCAGGGTGTAACCCCACCTCCCATCTGTCCACCCCAGGGTGTAACCCCACCTCCCATCTGTCCACCGCAGGGTGTAACCCCACCTCCCATCTATCCACCCCAGGGTGTAACCCCACCTCCCATCTATCCACCCCAGGGTGTAACCCCACCTCCCATCCATCCAGCCCAGGGTGTAACCCCACCTCCCATCCATCCAGCCCAGGGTGTAACCCCACCTCCCATCTGTCCACCCCAGGGTGTAACCCCACCTCCCATCTATCCAGCCCAGGGTGTAACCCCACCTCCCATCTGTCCACCCCAGGGTGTAACCCCACCTCCCATCTGTCCACCCCAGGGTGTAACCCCACCTCCCATCCATCCAGCCCAGGGTGTAACCCCACCTCCCATCCATCCAGCCCAGGGTGTAACCCCACCTCACATCTGTCCACCCCAGGGGGTAACCCCACCTCCCATCTGTCCACCCCAGGGGGTAACCCCACCTCCCATCTGTCCACCCCAGGGTGTAACCCCACGTCCCATCCATCCACCCCAGGGTGTAACCCCACCTCCCATCTGTCCACCCCAGGGGGTAACCCCACCTCCCATCTGTCCACCCCAGGGGGTAACCCCACCTCCCATCTGTCCACCCCAGGGTGTAACCCCACCTCCCATCCATCCAGCCCAGGGTGTAACCCCACCTCCCATCTGTCCACCCCAGGGTGTAACCCCACCTCCCATCTATCCACCCCAGGGTGTAACCCCACCTCCCATCCATCCGTCCCCTATGTAATTCAATCCTAGCCAGGGGTGTATGGTGGGGTGGGGTTAGGGCTGGGGCGTATGGTGGGGTGGGGTTAGGGCTGGGGCGTATGGTGGGGTGGGGTTAGGGCTGGGGTGTATGGTGGGGTGGGGTTAGGGTTGGGGTGTATGGTGGGGTGGGGTTAGGGCTGGGGTGTATGGTGGGGTGGGGTTAGGCTGGGGCGTATGGTGGGGTGGGGTGGGGTTAGGGCTGGGGCGTATGGTGGGGTTAGGGCTGGGGTGTATGGTGGGGTGGGGTTAGGGCTGGGGCGTGTGGTGGGGTGGGGTGGGGTTAGGGCTGGGGCGTATGGTGGGGTTAGGGCTGGGGTGTATGGTGGGGTGGGGTTAGGGCTGGGGCGTGTGGTGGGGTGGGGTTAGGGCTGGGGCGTATGGTGGGGTTAGGGCTGGGGTGTATGGTGGGGTGGGGTTAGGGCTGGGGCGTGTGGTGGGGTGGGGTTAGGGCTGGGGTGTATGGTGGGGTGGGGTTAGGGCTGGGGTGTATGGTGGGGTGGGGTTAGGGCTGGGGTGTATGGTGTATGGTGGGGTGGGGTTAGGCTGGGGCGTCTGGTGGGGTGGGGTTAGGGCTGGGGCGTATGGTGGGGTGGGGTTAGGGCTGGGGCGTCTGGTGGGGTGGGGTTAGGGCTGGGGCGTATGGTGGGGTGGGGTTAGGGCTGGGGCGTCTGGTGGGGTGGGGTTAGGGCTGGGGCGTATGGTGGGGTGGGGTTAGGGCTAGGCGTCTGGTGGGGTGGGGTTAGGGCTGGGGTGTATGGTGGGGTTAGGGCTGGGGTGTATGGTGGGGTTAGGGCTGGGGTGTATGGTGTATGGTGGGGTGGGGTTAGGGCTGGGGCGTCTGGTGGGGTGGGGTTAGGGCTGGGTTGTATGGTGGGGTGGGGTTAGGGCTGGGGCGTATGGTGGGGTTAGGGCTGGGGCGTCTGGTGGGGTGGGGTTAGGGCTGGGGTGTATGGTGGGGTTAGGGCTGGGGTGTATGGTGGGGTGGGGTTAGGGCTGGGGTGTATGGTGGGGTGGGGTTAGGGCTGGGGCGTATGGTGGGGTTAGGGCTGGGGTGTATGGTGGGGTGGGGTTAGGGCTGGGGTGTATGGTGGGGTGGGGTTAGGGCTGGGGTGTATGGTGGGGTGGGGTTAGGGCTGGGGTGTATGGTGGGGTTAGGGCTGGGGCGTCTGGTGGGGTGGGGTTAGGGCTGGGGCGTATGGTGGTGTTAGGGCTGGGGCGTCTGGTGGGGTGGGGTTAGGGCTGGGGCGTCTGGTGGGGTGGGGTTAGGGCTGGGTTGTATGGTGGGGTGGGGTTAGGGCTGGGGTGTATGGTGGGGTTAGGGCTGGGGTGTATGGTGGGGTGGGGTTAGGGCTGGGGTGTATGGTGGGGTGGGGTTAGGGCTGGGGCGTATGGTGGGGTTAGGGCTGGGGTGTATGGTGGGGTGGGGTTAGGGCTGGGGTGTATGGTGGGGTGGGGTTAGGGCTGGGGTGTATGGTGGGGTTAGGGCTGGGGCGTCTGGTGGGGTGGGGTTAGGGCTGGGGTGTATGGTGGGGTTAGGGCTGGGGCGTATGGTGGGGTTAGGGCTGGGGTGTATGGTGGGGTGGGGTTAGGGCTGGGGTGTATAGTGGGGTGGGGTTAGGGCTGGGGTGGTGACCGTATTCATCGTCACACCGGCGGTCACGGGTCATGAAGGCAGTCAAAGTCCACATGTTCCACTGTAGTCTGGCTTCTCTAAGCTCTGATGCTGCTGATGGTCATTAGTAACCTACCAAACTTGCTAACTGCCTGGTACTCAGCACTCTATTGTCCCTCTAAATAACTGATGTCAATGCAAATGTATTCAAAAATCTAATCAAACACTTGATGAGAGCCCATGAGCTCAAGTTGTGCAACATTTCTATAGGTTATGTAACTGGGTGAGAAAACAGAGTGATGGCCTCTAGTAAAAAGAGGAGGATCAGCTTTCTATAGGTTAAGTAACTGGGTGAGAAAACAGAGCGACGGCCTCTAGCAAAAAGAGGAGGATCAGCTTTCTATAGATTATGTAACTGGGTGAGAAAACAGTGATGGCCTCTAGTAAACAAAAGGAGGATTAGCTTTCTATAGGTTAGATCTACTATATTTAATTCTCAACTTTCCTAATATTAAGCACATTGCTTCTCTTTGCAACAGGAGTATTGCCTACCTGGCAGGCAAGAAAATCAAATCAAATCAAATTTTATTTGTCACATACACATGGTTAGCAGATGTTAATGCGAGTGTAGCGAAATGCTTGTGCTTCTAGTTCCGACAATGCAGTAATAACCAACGATTAATCTAACCTAACATTTCCACAACTACTATCTTATATACATATGTGTAAAGGGATAAAGAATATGTACATAAAGATATATGAATGAGTGATGGTACAGAACGGCATAGGCAAGATACAGTAGATGGTATCGAGTACAGTATATACGTATACATATGAGATGAATAATGTAGGGTAAGTAACATTATATAAGGTAGCATTGTTTAAAGTGGTTAGTGATATATTTACATCATTTCCCATCAATTCCCAGTATTAAAGTGGCTGGAGTTGAGTCAGTGTCAGTGTGTGTTGGCAGCAGCCACTCAATGTTAGTGGTGGCTGTTTAACAGTCTAATGGCCTTGAGATAGAAGCTGTTTTTCAGTCTCTCGGTCCCAGCTCTGTGTGGGTGGACCAACTCAGTTTGTCTGTGATGTGTACGCCGAGGAAATTAAAACTTACTACCCTCTCCACTACTGTTCCATCGATGTGGATAGGGGGGTGTTCCCTCTGCTGTTTCCTGAAGTCCACAATCATCTCCTTAGTTTTGTTGACGTTGAGTGTGAGGTTATTTTCCTGACACCACACTCCGAGGACCTCCTCCCTGTAGGCCGTCTCGTCGTTGTTGGTAAACAAGCCTACCACTGTTGTCGTCCGCAAACTTGATGATTGAGTTGGAGGCGTGCGTGGCCACGCAGTCGTGGGTGAACAGGGAGTACAGGAGCGGGCTCAGAACGCACCCTTGTGGGGCCCCAGTGTTGAGGATCAGCGGGGTGGAGATGTTGTTACCTACCCTCACCACCTGGGGGAGGCCTGTCAGGAAGTCCAGGACCCAGTTGCACAGGGCGGAGTTGAGACCCAGGGTCTAGAGCTTAATGACGAGTTTGGAGGGTACTATGGTGTTAAATGCTGAGCTGTAGTCGATGAACAGCATTCTCACATAGGTATTCCTCTTGTCCAGATGGGTTAGGGCAGTGTGCAGTGTGGTTGAGATTGCATCGTAAGCAAATTGGAGTGGGTCTAGGGTGTCAGGTAGGGTGGAGGTGATATGGTCCTTGACTAGTCTCTCAAAGCACTTCATGATGACGGAAGTGAGTGCTACGGGACGGTAGTCGTTTAGCTCAGTTACCTTAGCTTTCTTGGGAACAGGAACAATGGTGGCCCTCTTGAAGCATGTGGGAACAACAGACTGGGATAGGGATTGATTGAATATGTCCGTAAACACACCAGCCAGCTGGTCTGCGCATGCTCTGAGGGCGCGGCTGGGGATGCCGTCTGGGCCTGCAGCCTTGCGAGGGTTAACACGTTTAAATGTTTTACTCACCTCGGCTGCAGTGAAGGAGAGTCCGCATGTTTTGGTTGCGGGCCGTGTCAGTGGCACTGTATTGCCTGGGAGCAAGGCATCCTGGTCCGTGACTGGGCTGGTTTTCTTTTTGTAATGGGAACGACATCTTCAACGCACGTTCTAATGAACTCGCTCACCGAATCAGCGTATTCATCAATGTTGTAAGTGTAAAGGGTTCAAGAATATGTACATAAAGATATATGAATGAGTGATGGTACAGAACTGCATAGGCAAGATGCAGTAGATGGTATAGAGTACAGTAGAAACATATGAGATGGGTAATGTAGGGTATATAAACAAAGTGGCATAGTTAAAGTGGCTAGTGATACATGTATTACATAAAGATATCGTAGATGATATGTGTTACCTTTATTTATAGAGTACAGTATATACATATGAGATGAGTAATGTAAGGTATGTAAACATTATATTAAGTAGCATTGTTTAAACTGGCCAGTGATATATTTTACATCAATTTATAGACCCGACAGGACCCGACCTCAGCCCTGCAGAGCCTGTAGACAATTTCATTCAGGCTAATAAGGCAAACTTGTTGACTTATATGAGGCGGAGCCAACACATACAGGCCTATAAACATGAACCAGAACAGCAACTTAGCTGATCAAGTATATACAGTTGAAGTCAGAAGTTTACCGTGGTCCCATGGTGTTTATACTTGCGTACTATTTTACTGTGGATATAGATACTTTGTACCTGTTTCCTCCAGCATCTTCACAAGGACCTTTGCTGTTGTTCTGGGATTGATTTGCACTTTTCGCACCAAAATACGTTCATCTCTAGGAGACAGAACGAGTCTCCTTCCTGAGTGGTATGACGGCTGCGTGGTCCCATGGTGTTTATACTTGTGTACTATTGTTTGTACATATGAACGTGGTACCTTCAGGCATTTGGAAATTGCTCCCAAGGATGAAGCAGACTTGTGGAGGTCTACAATTTTTTTTCAGAGGTCTTGGCTGATTTCTTTTGATTTACCCATGATGTCAAGCAAAGAGGCACTGAGTTTGAAGGTAGGCCTTGAAATACATCCACAGGCACACCTCCAATTGACTCAAATGATGTCAATTAGCCTATCAGAAGTTTCTAAAGCCATGACAAAATTATCTGGAATTTTCCAAGCTTTTTAAAAGCAGTCAACTTAGTGTATGTAAACTTCTGACCCACTGGAATTGTGATACAGTGAATTATAAGTGAAATAATCTGTCTGTAAACAATTGTTGGAAAAATGACTTGTGTCATGCACAAAGTAGATGTCCTAACCGACTTGCCAAAACTATAGTTTGTGGTTGAAAAACAAGTTTTAATGACTCAAACCTAAGTGTATGCAAACGTCCAACTTTAACTGTATATATTTTGTTATCTTTCAAACACTTGGTTGATAGAGTCTGCCTGACAATTACAGGCCTCATCTTTTTAAGTGGGAGAACTTGCACAAGTGCTGGCTGACTAAATACTTTTTTGCACTACTGTGTGTGTGTGTGTGTGTATATATATATATATATATATATATATATATATATACACATATATATACCCCTCTCTCTCTCCCCTCTCTATCAATTCAATGGGATTTCTCTATATCTCTCTATCAATTCAATGGGCTTTATCTATCTTAAAAGAGGCCCCTCTTTTACTCTTTTACTCTTTTCAATCTTAGTCCCCCCTCCCAGCCCCCCTCTTTCTCAGTCCCCACTCCCAGACCCCCCTTCTCAGTCCCCCTCTTTCTCAGTCCCCCCCCTTTCTCAGTCCCCCCCTCTTTCTCAGTCCCCCCTCTTTCTCAGTCCCCCCTTTCTCAGTCCCCCACTCTCAGTCCCCCCTCTTTCTCAGTCCCCCCTTTCTCAGTTCCCCCTCCCAGCCTCCCCTCTTTCTCAGTCACCCTCCCAGTCCCCCTCTTTCTCAGTCCCCCACTCCCAGCCTCCCCCTCTTTCTCAGTCACCCCTCCCAGTCCCCCCCTCTTTCTCAGTCCCCCACTCCCAGCCTCCCCTCTTTCTCAGTCACCCCTCCCAGTCCCCCCTCTTTCTCAGTCCCCTCCCAGTTCCCCCCTATTTCTCAGTCCCCCCTCCCAGTTCCCCCCCTCTTTCTCAGTCCCCCTCCCAGTTCCCCCTTCTCAGTCCCCCACTCCCAGTTCCCCCTCTTTCTCAGTCCACCCTCCCAGTTCCCCCTCTTTCTCAGTCCCCCTCTTTCTCAGTCCACCCTCCCAGTTCCCCCTCTTTCTCAGTCCCCCCCTTTCTCAGTCCCCCACTCCCAGTTCCCCCTCTTTCTCAGTCCCCCCTCTTTCTCAGTCCACCCTCCCAGTTCCCCCTCTTTCTCAGTCCCCCCTTTCTCAGTCCCCCTCCCAGTTCCCCCTCTTTCTCAGTCCCCACTCCCAGTTCCCCCTCTTTCTCAGTCCCCCCTCCCAGTTCCCCCCTTTCTCAGTCCCCCACTCCCAGTTCCCCCTCTTTCTCAGTCCCCCTCCCAGTTCCCCCTCTTTCTCAGTCCCCCCTCCCAGTTCTCCCTCTTTCTCAGTCCCCCTCCCAGTTCCCCCTCTTTCTCAGTCCCCCCTCCCAGTTCCCCCTTTCTCAGTCCCCCACTCCCAGTTCCCCCTCTTTCTCAGTCCCCCTCCCAGTTCCCCCCTCTTTCTCAGTCCCCCTCCCAGTTCCCCCTCTTTCTCAGTCCCCCTCCCAGTTCCCCCCTTTCTCAGTCCCCCTCCCAGTTCCCCCCTTTCTCAGTCCCCCACTCCCAGTTCCCCCTCTTTCTCAGTCCCCCTCCCAGTTCCCCCTCTTTCTTAGTCCCCCTCCCAGTTCCCCCCTCTTTCTCAGTCCCCCACTCTTTCTCAGTCCCCCTCCCAGTTCCCCCTATTTCTCAGTCCCCCTCCCAGTTCCCCCTATTTCTCAGTCCCCCTCCCAGTTCCCCCTCTTTCTCAGTCCCCCTCCCAGTTCCCCCTCTTCTTAGTCCCCCTCCCAGTTCCCCCTCTTTCTCAGTCCCCCACTCTTTCTCAGTCCCCCTCCCAGTTCCCCCTCTTTCTCAGTCCACCCTCCCAGTTCCCCCTCTTTCTCAGTCCCCCCTTTCTCAGTCCCCCTCCCAGTTCCCCCTCTTTCTCAGTCCCCACTCCCAGTTCCCCCTCTTTCTCAGTCCCCCTCCCAGTTCCCCCCCCTTTCTCAGTCCCCCACTCCCAGTTCCCCCTCTTTCTCAGTCCCCCTCCCAGTTCCCCCTCTTTCTCAGTCCCCCCCTCCCAGTTCTCCCCTCTTTCTCAGTCCCCCCTCCCAGTTCCCCCTCTTTCTCAGTCCCCCCCCTCCCAGTTCCCCCCCTTTCTCAGTCCCCCACTCCCAGTTCCCCCTCTTTCTCAGTCCCCCTCCCAGTTCCCCCTCTTTCTCAGTCCCCCTCCCAGTTCCCCCCTCTTTCTCAGTCCCCCTCCCAGTTCCCCCCCCTTTCTCAGTCCCCCTCCCAGTTCCCCCCCTTTCTCAGTCCCCCACTCCCAGTTCCCCCTCTTTCTCAGTCCCCTCCCAGTTCCCCCTCTTTCTTAGTCCCCCTCCCAGTTCCCCCTCTTTCTCAGTCCCCCACTCTTTCTCAGTCCCCCTCCCAGTTCCCCCTATTTCTCAGTCCCCCTCCCAGCCCCCCCTCTTTCTCAGTCCCCACTCCCAGACCCCCCTTCTCAGTCCCCCCTCTTTCTCAGTCCCCCCTTTCTCAGTCCCCCTCTTTCTCAGTCCCCCCTCTTTCTCAGTCCCCCCTTTCTCAGTCCCCCACTCTCAGTCCCCCCTCTTTCTCAGTCCCCCCTTTCTCAGTTCCCCCTCCCAGCCTCCCCCTCTTTCTCAGTCACCCCTCCCAGTCCCCCCTCTTTCTCAGTCCCCCACTCCCAGCCTCCCCTCTTTCTCAGTCACCCCTCCCAGTCCCCCCCTTTCTCAGTCCCCCACTCCCAGCCTCCCCCTCTTTCTCAGTCACCCCTCCCAGTCCCCCTCTTTCTCAGTCCCCTCCCAGTTCCCCCCTATTTCTCAGTCCCCCTCCCAGTTCCCCCTCTTTCTCAGTCCCCCTCCCAGTTCCCCCTTCTCAGTCCCCCACTCCCAGTTCCCCCTCTTTCTCAGTCCACCCTCCCAGTTCCCCCTCTTTCTCAGTCCCCCCTCTTTCTCAGTCCACCCTCCCAGTTCCCCCTCTTTTCTCAGTCCCCCCTTTCTCAGTCCCCCACTCCCAGTTCCCCTCTTTCTCAGTCCCCCCTCTTTCTCAGTCCACCCTCAAAGTTCCCCCTCTTTCTCAGTCCCCCCCTTTCTCAGTCCCCCTCCCAGTTCCCCCTCTTTCTCAGTCCCCACTCCCAGTTCCCCCTCTTTCTCAGTCCCCCTCCCAGTTCCCCCCCCTTTCTCAGTCCCCCACTCCCAGTTCCCCCTCTTTCTCAGTCCCCCTCCCAGTTCCCCCCTCTTTCTCAGTCCCCCCTCCCAGTTCTCCCCTCTTTCTCAGTCCCCCTCCCAGTTCCCCCTCTTTCTCAGTCCCCCTCCCAGTTCCCCCCTTTCTCAGTCCCCCACTCCCAGTTCCCCCTCTTTCTCAGTCCCCCTCCCAGTTCCCCCTCTTTCTCAGTCCCCCCTCCCAGTTCCCCCTCTTTCTCAGTCCCCCTCCCAGTTCCCCCCCTTTCTCAGTCCCCCTCCCAGTTCCCCCCTTTCTCAGTCCCCCACTCCCAGTTCCCCCTCTTTCTCAGTCCCCCTCCCAGTTCCCCCTCTTTCTTAGTCCCCCTCCCAGTTCCCCCTCTTTCTCAGTCCCCCACTCTTTCTCAGTCCCCCTCCCAGTTCCCCCCTATTTCTCAGTCCCCCTCCCAGTTCCCCCTATTTCTCAGTCCCCCTCCCAGTTCCCCCTCTTTCTCAGTCCCCCTCCCAGTTCCCCCTCTTTCTTAGTCCCCCTCCCAGTTCCCCCTCTTTCTCAGTCCCCCACTCTTTCTCAGTCCCCCTCCCAGTTCCCCCCCTCTTTCTCAGTCCACCCTCCCAGTTCCCCCTCTTTCAGTCCCCCCCCTTTCTCAGTCCCCCTCCCAGTTCCCCCTCTTTCTCAGTCCCCACTCCCAGTTCCCCCTCTTTCTCAGTCCCCCTCCCAGTTCCCCCCCTTTCTCAGTCCCCCACTCCCAGTTCCCCCTCTTTCTCAGTCCCCCTCCCAGTTCCCCCCTCTTTCTCAGTCCCCCCCCCTCCCAGTTCTCCCCTCTTTCTCAGTCCCCCTCCCAGTTCCCCCTCTTTCTCAGTCCCCCCTCCCAGTTCCCCCCCTTTCTCAGTCCCCCACTCCCAGTTCCCCCTCTTTCTCAGTCCCCCTCCCAGTTCCCCCTCTTTCTCAGTCCCCCTCCCAGTTCCCCCTCTTTCTCAGTCCCCCTCCCAGTTCCCCCCTTTCTCAGTCCCCCTCCCAGTTCCCCCTTTCTCAGTCCCCCACTCCCAGTTCCCCCTCTTTCTCAGTCCCCCTCCCAGTTCCCCCTCTTTCTTAGTCCCCCTCCCAGTTCCCCCTCTTTCTCAGTCCCCCACTCTTTCTCAGTCCCCCTCCCAGTTCCCCCCTATTTCTCAGTCCCCCTCCCAGTTCCCCCTATTTCTCAGTCCCCCTCCCAGTTCCCCCTCTTTCTCAGTCCCCCTCCCAGTTCCCCCTCTTTCTCAGTCCCCCCCTCCCAGTTCCCCCTCTTTCTCAGTCCCCCCCTCCCAGTTCCCCCTCTTTCTCAGTCCCCCCTTTCTCAGTCCCCCTCCCAGTTCCCCCTCTTTCTCAGTCCCCCTCCCAGTTCCCCCTCTTTCTCAGTCCCCCCCCTCCCAGTTCCCCCTCTTTCTCAGTCCCCCCTCCCAGTTCCCCCTCTTTCTCAGTCCCCCCCCTTTCTCAGTCCCCCCCCTCCCAGTTCCCCCTCTTTCTCAGTCCCCCTCCCAGTTCCCCCTCTTTCTCAGTCCCCCTCCCAGTCCCCCCCTCTTTCTCAGTCCCCCCTCCCAGTTCCCCCTCTTTCTCAGTCCCCCCCTTTCTCAGTCCCCCTCCCAGTTCCCCCTCTTTCTCAGTCCCCCCTCCCAGTTCCCCCTCTTTCTCAGTCCCCCTCCCAGTTCCCCCTCTTTCTCAGTCCCCCCTCCCAGTTCCCCCTCTTTCTCAGTCCCCCCCCTTTCTCAGTCCCCCCTCCCAGTTCCCCCTCTTTCTCAGTCCCCCCTCCCAGTTCCCCCTATTTCTCAGTTCCCCCTCTTTCTCAGTCCCCCCCCTTCTCAGTCCCCCCTCCCAGTTACCCCCTCTTTCTCAGTCCGCCCTCCCAGTTCCCCCTCTTTCCCAGTCCCCCCCCTTCTCAGTCCCCCTCCCAGTTCCCCCTCTTTCTCAGTCCCCCCCTCCCAGTTCCCCCTCTTTCTCAGTCCCCCTCCCAGTTCCCCCTCTTTCTCAGTCCCCCCTTCTCAGTCCCCCACTCCCAGTTCCCCCTCTTTCTCAGTCCCCCCCTTCTCAGTCCCCCACTCCCAGTTCCCCCTCTTTCTCAGTCCCCCTCTTTCTCAGTCCCCCTCCCAGTTCCCCCTCTTTCTCAGTCCCCCCCCTCCCAGTTCCCCCTCTTTCTCAGTCCCCCCTTCTCAGTCCCCCACTCCCAGTTCCCCCTCTTTCTCAGTCCCCCCCTTCTCAGTCCCCCACTCCCAGTTCCCCCTCTTTCTCAGTCCCCCTCTTTCTCAGTCCCCCTCCCAGTTCCCCCTCTTTCTCAGTCCCCCCCCTTTCTCAGTCCCCCTCCCAGTTCCCCCTATTTCTCAGTCCCCCTCCCAGTTCCCCCTCTTTCTCAGTCCCCCCTCCCAGTTCCCCCTCTTTCTCAGTCCCCCTCCCCAGTTCCCCCTCTTTCCCAGTCCCCCCCCCTCCCAGTTCCCCCTCTTTCTCAGTCCCCCTCCCAGTTCCCCCTCTTTCTCAGTCCCCCCCCTCCCAGTTCCCCCTATTTCTCAGTCCCCCCCTCCCAGTTCCCCCTCTTTCTCAGTCCCCCTCCCAGTTCCCCCCCTCTTTCTCAGTCCCCCTCCCAGTTCCCCCCCTTTCTCAGTCCCCCTCCCAGTTCCCCCTCTTTCTCAGTCCCCCTCCCAGTTCCCCCCTCTTTCTCAGTCCCCCTCCCAGTTCCCCCTCCCAGTTCCCCCTCTTTCTCAGTCCCCCTCGCAGTTCTCCCCTATTTCTCAGTCCCCCTCCCAGTTCCCCCTCTTTCTCAGTCCCCCCCTCCCAGTTCTCCCCTCTTTCTCAGTCCCCCCTCCCAGTTCTCCCCCTATTTCTCTGTCCCTCCCCTCTCTCTGTGACAGTCGTGCCCTGCAGCACTAACCTGCCCTGAACAGGAAGTCTAGTGACTGGCTTTTAGTGGTTCTCCTCTCCTACAGCTCTCACCAGCTCTAGTATCCCCCAGCTCACAGAGAGGAGGAGGACTGGCTTACCTTACCCCTCAGCATTATACTACTGTTACACAGCTTATTGAGGGGCCAGAGGGGCCAAGGGCTATATGACTATATGATATGCCTCTATATGAGGGAGATCTAAGAGTACGAGGCTGTTTGAGAGGTTTGAATCCTAATCAATCTATCCAAAGGGACAACGTGTTGTTTGAGGTACGGTAGATCAATACAGCTACAGTCGTCTAACAGGGGTCAAAGCTGTACGCTGAAAAACCTTGTTAGCGCAAAAGGTCAAATTAAATGCTTGATGCTCATTAGAATTTCCTTGTCTTTTTCATTTTCAGACAAAACGCTATATATTTCAATGAAAACTGTTTTTCTATTAATAGCAGTGTAGATAAGTGACTGCCTGTGGATGAGAGGAGGGAGGAGGAGGAAAAGGAGGAGAGAGGATGAGAACAGAGGGGGAGGAGGAGAGAGGACAGAGGAGGGGGAGGAGGAGAGAGGAGGACAGAGTAGGAGAAAAGAGGAGGACAGATGAGGAGGAGGAGAGAGGAGGAGAGAGAGAGGAGGGGGAGGAGGAGAGAGGAGGAGAAAAGAGTGGGAGGAGGAGAGAGGAGGAGAAAAGAGGGGGAGGAGGTGAGAGGAGAACAGAAAGAAGGTGTGTAGCAAATGAGAGAGGGGACAGGACAACAGTGAGAGGAGAAAAGGAGGTTAAGAAAAGAGAAATGGAGGGACAGGTGAGGAAAGAGGAGTGCAGTATTCTCTCGGTCCCCCCATACCGACATCCTATACAAAAAACTATTCCTCTACTCTTCACCTTCTCCTCAACCAAGGAAAACTCCACAATGTCAGAACGGCAGGCTCTCGCCTTCTCTCACCCTTTCTGTAAGCTAATTAAGAAATATCACAGCCTTCTGCGAACTCAATTAAATAATGTTAATTTATTCTCATTTCAATTTACACTCAGGCTGCTGCTGTGGAGGGCCGGAAAAACAAAGGAGAAGGAATGAAAGGAGCCGTGCTCTGGTCCTGGCCTCCCTGTGAGACGCTCTCTCTCTCTCTGTGTGTACGTGTGTGTGTCTCAGTGTGTGTGTGTCTCGGTGTGTGCCTTGGTGTATGTGTGTGTCTCAGTGTGTGTCTAGGTGTGTGTGTGTATATGTGCGTCTCAGTGTGTGTGTGTGTGTTTGCGTCTCAGGGTGTGTGTGCACGTGTGTCTCGGTGTGTGTGTGCGCACTTGTGTCTCGTGTGTGTGCGCACTTGTGTCGGTGTGTGTGTGCGCACTTGTGTCTCGGTGTGTGTGTGTCTCGGTGTGTGTGTGTCTCGGTGTGTGTGTGTGTCTCGGTGTGTGTGTGTGTCTCGGTGTGTGTGGGTCTCGGTGTGTGTGTGTCTCGGTGTGTGTGTGTCTCGGTGTGTGTGTGTGTCTCGGTGTGTGTGTGTCTCGGTGTGTGTGTGTCTCGGTGTGTGTGTGTCTCGGTGTGTGTGTGTGTCTCGGTGTGTGTGTCTCGGTGTGTGTGTGTCTCGGTGTGTGTGTGTCTCGGTGTGTGTGTGTCTCGGTGTGTGTGTGTCTCGGTGTGTGTGTGTCTCGGTGTGTGTGTGTCTCGGTGTGTGTGTGTGTCTCGGTGTGTGTGGGTCTCGGTGTGTGTGTGTCTCGGTGTGTGTGTGTGTCTCGGTGTGTGTGTGTCTCGGTGTGTGTGGGTCTCGGTGTGTGTGTGTCTCGGTGTGTGTGTGTGTCTCGGTGTGTGAATACAGGCCTCCTTGTGAGAGGTGCTCTGTGCTCTCAGCTCCTCAGAAACACTATTTAATTTGGGCCTTTGATTCATCTGAATAACAGAAACCTTTTATTTGAGGGGAAAAGCAGCATACCTCTCCTGTTGTTTCACTTAGTCACCATCCTGAGGAGCCTGGAGGATGCTGTGTGTGTGTGTGTGTGTGTGTGTGTGTGTGTGTGTGTGTGTGTGTGTGTGTGTGTGTGTGTGTGTGTGTGTGTGTGTGTGTGTGTGTGTGTGTGTGTGTGTGTGTGTGTGTGTGTGTGTGTGTGTGTGTGTGTGTGTGTGTGTGTGTGTGTGTGTGTGTGTGTGTGTGTGTGTGTGTGTGTGTGTGTTACTATCCTTGTTGGGACCATAAGTCCTCACAAGGATAGTAACACAACGACAATTGTTGGGACATTTTGTCGGTCCCCACAAGATAAAAAAGCTACTTTAGGTTTAGGGTTAGAATTAGGGGTTAAGAGTTAGGGGAAAATAAGATTTAGAATGGGAATCAATTGTTTGGTCAAACAAATGTGTGTGTGTGTGTGTGTGTGTGTGTGTGTGTGTGTGTGTGTGTGTGTGTGTGTGTGTGTGTGTGTGTGTGTGTGTGTGTGTGTGTGTGTGTGTGTGTGTGTGTGTGTGTGTGTGTGTGTGTGTGTGTGTGTGTGTGTGTGTGTGTGTGTGTGTGTGTGTGTGTGTGTGTGTGTGTGTGTAAAGTAAAGTGTGTGTGAGAGCACGCGTGTGTCAGGACATGTGTCCACGATACAGTAAGTGAATATTTCAAGGTCTACAGTACTTCAGCTAAACGGCTGTAGCAGAAGATTCGGGATCTTAGTTGAAACAGCTCTCTGAAAGTCGTTGTGTTAATAGAGAACAGGAAATACAACTCTTCTTTGCCCAAAACTTTTCCTCCGACATCGGCGTTCTGTTCGTGACTTTTCTCCATATGAAAATAAAGGCTAATAAATTCATGAAGCAGAAAAACTGATGAAAATCCCCGAGATCAGAGCAGCTGAGGGCAGAACGGCTCACTGAAACTTCTGGAACAGAGACAACGAAGCAGAGACAGTGACAGAGGAGGAGGAGGAGGAGGAGAGAAGGAGTGGCCCCCGGGAAGGAGATGGACTGAAACGGGACAGACATGAATCTCTCGTCCGTTCTTCCTTCTCTCTTTCTTTTAGAAAGTTACTCTGTTCATTTAAATGAATCCTTCAGACAGACGTTCCGTCCCCGCGACTCCGGAGAAGCAAAACCTCAACGCACTCTGGGATTGGTCTTTCATTGTCCTCTAAGACAGAGGAAGAAAGAGGCATGGGGAAAGAACGAGAGACAGACAGACACAGAGACCGAGAGTGAGTGACGGAGAGAGGCCGAGAGAGAGAGACAGAGAGAGAGACCGAGAGAGAGTGAGTGACGGAGAGAGGCCGAGAGAGAGAGACAGAGAGAGAGACCGAGAGAGAGACAGAAAGAGACAGAGAGAGAGACAGAGAGAGAGACCGAGAGAGACAGAGAGAGAGAATGAGAGAGAGAGACAGAGAGAGAGACAAAGAGAGAGACAAAGAGAGAGACAGAGAGAGAGACAGAGAGAGAGAGAGACAGAGAGAGACAGTGAGAGAGTGAGTGACCGAGAGGCTGAGAGAGAGACAGAGAGAGAGAGACAGAGAGAGAGACAGAGAGAGAGAGAGACCGAGAGAGAGATAGAGAGAGACAGAGAGAGAGAGACTGAGAGAGAGACACAAACAGACACAGAGGCCGAGAGAGTCAGGAAATACACTCATACAGTATAAAGAAAAATGACAAATGAAATGTAGAACCGCTTTTGGTAAACTGCCACTTACAGTAGGCAACAATTGCCCTTTGACCCAAACAAAATCCCCCCGCCTACTTTAACATACCTTTCAGTCTAAATGAATCTGTATGGACACCACACACTGGAGAGATTGCCTTTGCTCCTAAAAATAGACAATAACACCCTTGCCTTCGTTACACTAACGCTGAGGAGAAATGTACTTACGATGACGGAGAAACACTGAGTTTTACAAACATGAAGAACACCTGCTCTTTCCATGACAGACTGACCAGGTGAATCCAGGTGAAAGATATGATCCCTTATTGATGTCACTTCAAATCATCGTAGATGAAGGGGAGGAGAGGGATGGAGGCGGGTTAAAGAAGGATTTTTACGCCAATTGTGACGTGGACTGTGTGCCGTTCAGAGGGGGACAAGACAACAGATTTGAGTGCCGTTGAACGGGGTCTAGTAGTAGGTGCCAGGCTCACCAGCTTGTGGCAAGAACTGCAACGCTGCTGTTTTTTGTTGTTGTTTTTTTACACTCAACAGTTTCCTGTGTGTATCAAGAATGGAGGAGAGTGCAAGTCAATATTATGAAGGTGTTGTTGACGTCACTGTATTCAGGAAACAGCATCTATACCAGGTGTATCACCATAACACCTGAAACTAGATGTGGTTGTCTCACTTACAGTTGAAGTCGGAAGTTTACATACACTTAGGGTCATTAACCACTCCACAAATGTCTTGTTAACAAACTATAGTTTTGGCAAGTTGGTTAGGACATCTACTTTGTGCATGACACAAGTCATTTATCCAACAATTGTTTACAGACAGATTAATTCACCGTATCACAATTCCAGTGGGTCAGAAGTTTACATACACTAAGTTGACTGTGCCTTTAAACAGCTTGGAAAATTCCAGAAAATGTCATGGCTTTAGAAGCTTCTGACAGGCTAATTGACATCATTATGTAAATTGGAGGTGTACCTGTGGATGTATTTCAAGGCCTACCTTCAAACTCAGTGCCTCTTTTCTTGACATCATGGGAAAATCAAAAGAAATCAGCCAAGACCTCAGAAAATATTGTAGACCTCCACAAGCCTGGTTCATCCTTGGGAGCAATTTCCAAACACCTGAAGGTACCACATTCAACTGTACAAACAATAGTACGCAAGTATAAACACCATGGGACCACACAGCTGTAACACCGCTCAGGAAGGAGACGCGTTCTGTCTCCTAGAGATGAACGTACTTTGGTGCGAAAAGTGCAAATCAATCCTAGAACAGCAGCAAAGGACCTTGTGAAGATGCTGGAGGAAACAGGTATAAAAGTATCTATATCCACAGTAAAACGAGTCCTATATCAACATAACCTGAAAGGCCGCTCAGCAAAGAAGAAGCCTCTGCTCCAAAACCGCCATAAAAAAGCCAGACTAAGGTTTGCAACTGCACATGGCGACAAAGATTGTACTTTTTGGAGAAATGTCCTCTGGTCTGATGAAACAAAAATTGAACTGTTTGGCCATATGACCATCTTCATGTTTGGAGGAAAAAGGGGGAGGCTTACAAGCCGAAGAACACCATCCCAAACGTGAAGCACGGGGGTGGCAACATCATGTTGTGGGGTAGCTTTGCTGCAGGAGGGTCTGGTGCACTTCACAAAATAGATGGAATCATGAGGAAGGACAATTAGGTGGATATATTGAAGCAACATCTCAAGACATCAGTCAGGAAATTAAAGCTTTGTCGCAAATGGGTCTTCCAAATGGACAATGACCCCAAGCATACTTCCAAAGTTGTGGCAAAATGGCTTAAGGACAACAGAGTGAAGGTATTGGAGGGCCATCACAAAGCCTTGACCTCAATCCCATAGAACATGTGTGGGCAGAACTGAAAAAGCGGTGTGCCAGCAAGGAGGCCTACAAACCTACAAGCATTTAAACTGAGTTTAAATGTATTTGGCTAAGGTGCATGTAAACTTCTGACTATAACTGTAGCTACTGATGAAGGTACTGTCTCACCACGCTACTGATGAAGGTACTGTCTCACCTAGCTACTGATGAAGGTACTGTCTCACCTGGCTACTGATGAAGGTACTGTCTCACCTCGCTACTGATGAAGGTACTGTCTCACCACGCTATTGATGAAGGTACTGTCTCACCACGCTACTGATGAAGATACTGTCTCACCACGCTACTGATGAAGGTACTGTCTCACCACGCTACTGATGAAGGTACTGTCTCACCTAGCTACTGATGAAGGTACTGTCTCACCACGCTACTGATGAAGGTACTGTCTCACCACGCTACTGATGAAGGTACTGTCTCACCTAGCTACTGATGAAGGTACTGTCTCACCACGCTACTGATGAAGGTACTGTCTCACCACGCTACTGATGAAGGTACTGTCTCACCACACTACTGATGAAGGTACTGTCTCACCACGCTACTGATGAAGGTACTGTCTCACCTAGCTACTGATGAAGGTACTGTCTCACCACGCTACTGATGAAGGTACTGTCTCACCACACTACTGATGAAGGTACTGTCTCACCTCGCTACTGATGAAGGTACTGTCTCACCTAGCTACTGATGAAGGTACTGTCTCACCACACTACTGATGAAGGTACTGTCTCACCTAGCTACTGATGAAGATACTGTCTCACCACGCTACTGATGATGGTTCTGTCTCACCTCGCTACTGATGAAGGTACTGTCTCACCTAGCTACTGATGAAGGTACTGTCTCACCTAGCTACTGATGAAGGTACTGTCTCACCACACTACTGATGAAGGTACTGTCTCACCTAGCTACTGATGAAGGTACTGTCTCACCACGCTACTGATGAAGGTACTGTCTCACCACGCTACTGATGAAGGTACTGTCTCACCTAGCTACTGATGAAGGTACTGTCTGGAAGCAGCTCTGGATGAGAGCGTCTGTTTAATGACTAAATGTCCATGTTAAAATCCTACTCTTATACAAAGAGTGGAGGATACAAGAACACAGCCTGTCCTGATTCACCACAGTCTGTTGAAGAGGTTAACACCATGACAAACTGGACTAACACACACACACACACACACCACCCACCCACACACCACCCACACCACCCACACACCACACACCACACACACACACACCACACACACACCACACACACGACGGTCTTAAATAATACAATGTTCCAACAACGTCCTTCCAAACCCTTTAAAAATGATTTCTGCAGCAGCCAGAAGTGAGTTGAAGTCTTGGACAAAGTATCAGGATATATTACTATGTAGAACGGAGGTAGAACGGAGGTAGAACAGAGGTAGAACAGAGGTAGAACGGGACATTGGAATCTGTTTGGGGATGTGTGTAAAACAGGATATTCCAGACCCTTGAGGGACAGTGTGTGTGTGTGTGTGTGTGTGTGTGTGTGTGTGTGTGTGTGTGTGTGTTCATTCGCATATGTGTTTTTCTCTGTGAGAATATTTACAGAAACCAAATCCTGTTCTCACCACCTCTACATGTTAAACTCTGGGCCTCATTTTCCACTGAATATCTCTCCTCCTCCCTCTCTCCCCCTACTCCCTCCTCTCTCTCTCTCCCTCCCTCTCCCCCTCCCTCCCCCTCTCTCTCTCGCTCTCTCTCCCCCTCTCTCTCCCTCCTCTCTCTCCCTCCCTCTCTCCCCCTCCCTCCCCCTCTCTCTCTCTCTCTCTCTCCCCCCTCTCTCTCCCTCCTCTCCCCCTGTCTCTCCCTCCTCTCTCCCTCCTCTCAGCTCTAAAGACAGGGGCAGCCCTTGGCGGAGTGCAGCCCACCACAGGCCACTGAGTCTGGGTAATTAAAGTTGTTTAGACCCCCTCACCCACAGTCACACGGCTGTGCAGCTGGTTGATAAACCTTCCTTAATGACATAGTACCACCATTACTGTTACCGCACCAAGTCCTACACAACTACAACAGCCAGCCACGGAGGGAGGGTGTGTGTGTGTCCGCGGGGGGGGGGTTATGGGGGCAGATGGGGTTCTTACCCCCCTGTAATCAGTCTGCTGATGTGTTTAAGCCCCTCATATGCTTTCTGCCCTGCATCTCATATAGACTACTTAAACCCCCCCCACCCATCCAATCACTCCCGGCCACTGGGGTGGCTCATCATGTGTGTGTGACCACCAGCCGTTTAATTACAACTAGCAGAAATGCAGAATTTAAATAAATAAATAAACAGACAAACAGCCCAATAAACTAATACCTATATTCAGATGAGGAGGTTGGAGGTGACTGGACACACACGGAGGCACATGCAAACACAACCACACACACTTTGTGAACAACCACACACACACACACTTCATAAATACCACTACTCTAGTGCCACTACCCTCTTCAAAGAGTCTTACCTTAGGGGAGGAGAAGGCCAGCTCTCGCCCCACCACAGCTACCACGGCACTGGGTCCACTGGGCATGAATCTCTCCCTCTCTGCCCCCTCCCTGGAGGTGTTGGGGGCCGAGGGGCTGGGGCCTGGAGGTCTGGGAGGTAGCGGGGCTCTCCTCTTCTGGTTACTGAAGTCTGGAGAGGGGCCCCCGGAGGGTTGGGATGGGCTGGAGGTCCGGGGCTCGTAGAACGGGTTGGATCTGAAGGAGAGAGGGAGACGGAGGGGAGAAGACAGAGTGAGGGAGGGGAGAGACAGAGTGAGGGAGGGAGGAGAGAGACGGAGTGAGGGAGGGGAGAGACGGAGTGAGGGAGGAGAGAGACGGAGTGAGGGAGGAAAGGGAGAGAGGAGGAGGGAGACGGAGGGGGAAGACGGAGTGAGGGAGGAGAGAGACGGAGGGGGGAAGACGGAGTGAGGGAGGAGAGAGACGGAGTGAGGACGGAGTGAAGGAGGAGAGAGACGGAGTGAGGGAGGAAAGGGAGAGAGGAGGAGGGAGACGGAGGGGGAAGACGGAGTGAGGGAGGAGAGAGAGACGGAGGGGGAAGACGGAGTGAGGGAGGAGGAGAGACGGAGTGAGGACGGAGTGAAGGAGGAGAGAGACGGAGTGAGGGGGGGGACGGAGTGAGGGGGAGAGGGAGAGAGGGAGGGGAGAGAGGGAGAGGGAGTAAGGGGGGAGAGGGAGAGAGATTTAGGGGAGAGACAGTGTGAGGGGGAGGGAGAGAGGGAAAGGGATGGGAAGTGAGGGGGGGGAAGAAAGAGGGAGAGGAGAGAGATATGGCATATCAAAAGATTGCATCATAATGTCATTTTACAGGCATTGTATAACTTTACATCCTCTAAAACTCTTCTGTTTTTTTGTTAAATGTAATTTATTTCACTTTTATTTAACCAGTTGAGAACAAGTTCTCATTTACAACTGCGACCTGGCCAAGATAAAGCAAAGCAGTGTGACACAATCAATAACACAGAGTTACACATAAACAAACGTACAGTCAATAACACTTCACTGTACTTTACTTAGGAACACACATTCAACACTAAAATAGCTGACCAGGTACCACAGAGCCACCACACGGTTAGCATTACCATAGAGCCACCACACGGTTAGCATTACCACAGAACCACAACACGTCTAGCAGTACCTCAGAGCCACAACACGGCTAGCAGTACCTCAGAGCCACAACACGGCTAGCAGTAGCTCAGAGCCACAACACGGCTAGCAGTACCTCAGAGCCACAACACGGCTAGCAGTACCTCAGAACCACAACACGGTTAGCAGTACCTCAGAGCCACAACACGGCTAGCAGTACCTCAGAGCCACAACACGGCTAGCAGTACCTCAGAGCCACAACACGGCTAGCAGTACCTCAGAACCACAACACGGCTAGCAGTACCTCAGAACCACAACACGGCTAGAAGTACCTCAGAACCACAACACGGCTAGCAGTACCTCAGAACCACAACACGGCTAGCAGTACCTCAGAACCACAACACGGCTAGCAGTACCTCAGAGCCACAACACGGCTAGCAGTACCTCAGAGCCACAACACAGCTAGCAGTACCTCAGAACCACAACACAGCTAGAAGTACCACAGAACCACACACGGCTAGCAGTACCTCAGAACCACAACACGGCTAGAAGTACCACAGAACCACACATGGCTAGCAGTACCTCAGAACCACAACACGGCTAGCAGTACCTCAGAGCCACAACACGGCTAGCAGTACCTCAGAGCCACAACACAGCTAGCAGTACCTCAGAACCACAACACAGCTAGCAGTACCTCAGAACCACAACACAGCTAGCAGTACCTCAGAGCCACAACACAGGTAGCAGTACCTCAGAGCCACAACACAGCTAGCAGTACCTCAGAGCCACAACACAGCTAGCAGTACCTCAGAGCCACAACACAGGTAGCAGTACCTCAGAGCCACAACACGTCTAGCAGTACCTCAGAGCCACACGGCTAGAAGTACCTCAGAACCACAACGCGGCTAGCAGTACCTCAGAGCCACAACACGTCTAGCAGTACCTCAGAGCCACACGGCTAGCAGTACCTCAGAGCCACAACACGGCTAGCAGTACCTCAGAGCCACACGGCTAGTAGTAAGTCAAAAGTACACACACAACGTTGAGTTAAACGGATGGCTGGGTAACACAGGACACAGGTGCTCTGAGGTCAGCTCTGAGTGACCTCATATCCCAACTGCCATACTGGGCACTGACAGACACACACACACAGGATCTTATCAATACACAGGTCAGCCAGCCCGCAGGGTTGAAACGGACTACACCGCTCCACGTCACTCATTCAACACTCACCACTCACACACAGCCAGAGAACTAGGGGAAGGGGGGGGGTGGCTAGGTATATCAGGCTGAAAGAAACAGACAAGTTCAGTGTGTAACTAACCCCGGCCAAGAGAACGGAGGAGAAAGGAGGATAGAAAAGCAGAGCCATAGAGGCTGTGGCATTCATCTTTGACAGACCTGCCTTGGCTAAAAGACATGTAAAAAGACCCAGGCTGCAGTCCAATCGTGTCATTTTTACTCCCCCTCAGCCCAGCCACTTTCCCTCAGGGTATCCCTGTCGAAACCGGATGCAGTATGATTGCCATCTTAAGTGGCGGTCCAATTCACAAACGTTACCCCCCCCCCCTCCCTCTGCCCTCGATTTAGCTCAAGGGAGCAAGTGAACTACTTTGTTCACTCGCGGGGTTGTTATGACCACAATTCAATGCAAACTGCAGTCACGTGTCAAACGAAGTGCCACAAAGTGTCCGATTCAATCAAGATGACTGCATCTGTCGGCATGTGAGAGATAAGTACTACTCATGCATGCTAGCTAGCTAACAAATACATATAGACAACATTCATGTTAGAGGTGGCAAAAAATATAATGCTCAAAGAGGATCCTATAAATGCAGCTAGCTAAACACTTTTTGGGGGGCGGAATTTGAAAATATATTGGAACAAATAACCATAGGTAACTATAGCTTACTACCTGAGAAGAGTGCCATGTTAGCTTGCGAGGTGCATAAATAGCTTTAGGTTGGTTATTAGGCACAACTTCTGAGCTTTCCAAGAAGGGCGTTGCCTATCAGATCATCACGGTCTCTAGCATAGACAGGAGAATTCGAAGGTACACTAAGATGTGACAAGGTAAAACTTCATTGAAGGGCGGTATACAGTCGTGGACAAAAGTTTTGAGAATGACACAAATATGAATTTTCACAAAGTCTACTGCCTCAGTTTGTATGATGGCAATTTGCATATACTCCAGAATGTTATGAAAAGTGATCAGATGAATTGCAATTACTTGCAAAGTCCCTCTTTGCCATGCAAATGAACTGAATCCCCAAAAACATTTCCACTGCATTTCAGCCCTGCCACAAAAGGACCAGCTGACATGTCAGTGATTATCTCGTTAACACAGGTGTGAGTGTTGATGAGGGCAAGGCTGGAGATCACTCTGTCATGCTGATTGAGTTCTAATAACAGAAAAGTAGGGTGGTGCTTGGAATCATTGTTCTTCCTCTGTCAACCATGGTTACCTGCAAGGAAACACGTGCCGTCATCATTGCTTTCCACAAAAAGGGCTTCACAGGCAAAAGGATATTGCTGCCAGTAAGATTGCACCTAAAATCGACCATTTATCTTCAACTTCAAGGAGAGCGGTGCAATTGTTGTAAAGAAGGCTTCAGGGTGCCCAAGAAAGTCCAGCAAGCGCCAGGACCAGCTCTTAAAGTTGATTCAGCTGCGGTATCGGTGCACCATCAGTACAGAGCTTGCTCAGGAATGGCAGCAGGCAGGTGTGAGTGCATCTGCTCGCACAGTGAGGCGAAGACCTTTGGAGGATGGCCTGGTGTCAAGAAGGGCAGCAAAGAAGTCACTTCTCTCCAGGAAAAACATCAGGGACAGACTGATATTCTGCAAAAGGTACAGAGAATGGACTGCTGAGGACTGGGGTAAAGTCATTTTCTCTGATTAATCCCCTTTCCGATTTTTGGGGCATCCGGAAAAAAGCTTGTCTGGAGAACACAAGGTGAGCGCTACCATAAGTCCTGTGTCATGCCAACAGTAAAGCATCCTGAGACCATTCATGTGTGGGGTTGCTTCTCAGCCAAGGGAGTGGGCTCACTCACAATTTTTCCTAAGAACACAGCCATGAATAAAGAATGGTACCAACACATCCTCCAAAAGCAACTTCTCCCAACCATCCAGGAACAGTTTGGTGACGAACAATGCCTTTTCCAGCATGATGAAGCACCTTGCCATAAGGCAAAAGTGATAACGAAGTGGCTCGGGGAACAAAACATCGATATTTTGGGTCCATGGCCAGGAAACTCCCCAGACTTTAATCCCATTGAGACCTTGTGGATAATCCGCAAGAGGCGGGTGGACAAACAAAAACCCACAAATTCTGACAAACTCCAAGCATTAATTATGCAAGAATGGGCTGCCATCAGTCAGGATGTGGCCCAGAAGTTAATTGACAAAACACTGAGCTCTCTATCCTCCCTCTCTCCCTCCCTCTCTCCCTTCCTCTCTCCCTTCCTCCACAGCCCCAATCAAAATACTTAGCTCCCTCTCGCTCCCTCCATCTCTCTCTCCCACCATCCCTCCCTCCCCCTCCCTCCCAGGGCTGAGTCCCAAATGCCACCATATTGTCTATATATACTCTACATTAAAGTATTGCACTATGTAGGTAATAGGGTGCCATTTGGGACATTACCCGGGACAACAAAAAACAAAACATGGTGGACACAATAACCTAGGAGTGGCTTATGATGGGAGGAAGAATAGTAGCGAGGGGTTTGGGAGGAGGAATGTTAGCCAGGGGGATGGGAGGAGGAATGCTAGCCAGGGGGTTGGGAGGAGGAATGTTTGAGGGGGTTGGGAGAAGGAATGTTAGTCAGGGTGTTGGGAGGAGGAATGTTAGCCAGGGGGTTGAGAGGAGGAATGTTAGCCAGGGGGATGGGAGGGGGAATGCTAGCCAGGGGGTTGGGAGGAGGAATGTTTGAGGGGGTTGGGAGGAGGAATGTTAGCCAGGGGGATGGGAGGAGGAATGCTAGCCAGGAGGATGGGAGGAGGAATGTTAGCCAGGGGGTTGGGAGGAGGAATGTTAGCCAGGGAGTTGGGAGGAGGAATGTTAGTCAGGGGGTTGGGAGGATGAATGTTAGTGAGGGGGTTGGGAGGAGGAATGTTAGTCAGGGGGTTGGGAGAAGGAATGTTAGCCAGAGGGTTGGGAGGAGGAATGTTAGTCAGGGGGTTGGGAGGAGGAATGTTAGTCAGGGGGTTGGGAGGAGGAATGTTAGTCAGGGGGTTGGGAGGAGGAATGTTAGTGAGGGGGTTGGGAGGAGGAATGTTAGTCAGGGGGTTGGGAGGATGAATATTAGTCAGGGGGTTGGGAGGATGAAAATGGAAGGTTTAACTAATTGTAAATTGCTGTTTGACAAGGAGTCATGAGGCAGTATTTTGTAGTGAGAGGGGGTGAAGTGGGATGGAGGACAGAGGTGAGGGGGATAGAGGGGGGATAGAGGGGGCAGACAAGCAGAAAGAATGCAGGGAACAACCGAGTCCTTGTTTCTGAAAGAGCTCCCAAGTCACTCTGTGTCTTAGAGTTGAGGGGGCCTTGTGTACCTCGCACAAGGTTACACACATACACATACAGACACACACACGAAGACAAACGCAGATACACACACACACACGAAGATACACACACACACGAAGACAAACACAGATACACACACGAAGACAAACACAGATACACACACACACACACAAGATACACACACACGAAGATACACACACACGAAGACAAACACAGATACACACACACATGAAGATACACACACACACACACGAAGACAAACACAGATACACACACACGAAGACAAACACAGATACACACACACACACGAAGACAAACACAGATACACACACGAAGACAAACACAGACACACACACACGAAGACAAACACAGACACACATACGAAGACAAACACAGACACACACACACGAAGACAAACACAGATACACACACACACACACACAAAGACAAAACACAGACACACACACACACGAAGACAAACACAGATACACACACACACACACGAAGACAAACACAGATACACACACACACACGAAGACAAACACAGATACACAAACGAAGACAAACACAGATACACACACCAGGGTTTCTATTTGCTGGCAATTGACTGCTTTTGTCCTTTTTTGTTGCCGATAAATAAAACTGTTGCCGGGCAGAAATGACAAGGAGAAGAAAATAATCCCATAGTTGTTTTATTAATCTGACGGATATACATTTGACCGTCATGCTTATCGGTCCATAGGTAATTTGCATAATTTAGCGCAATTAAATTGGCCTGTGTGTATTTTCATTAGTCATCGCGTATCTTATTTATCCAACACAACTATCACACGCGCACAGCATTCAGAGACTATTTGAGGGGGATTTCTCCTGCATCTCCTCGGCTGGCTGCTGCCGAAGTAAAACACGCCCATTCATTGCGCCAAAATGCTAAATGCAATCACGTGTTAAACACAGTTTTGGTGCACGATTAAAAATAGCTATTTTTATTTCTCAACTGGTAGTTGAAGCGCGCCTCCCATTCACCATTCAGGTGCAGGCGACAGGCTAAGAGAGCTTCCTTCACAATGTGAGCCGGAGGCAGCGTGCACTTTGAAAATACTTCATTGTTTGAAACCTGAATGTTTTATTTCATATTATGAAGCATGTCTAACCTTGCTTCATAAGGAGCCTGTAGCCAAAATCTGACCGTGGAAACGTGGAGGCAAATATTTTATCAAGAGTTCCTAGGGCGGCGCGTGAGTTTCAAGTTTGGCGAAGCTTCAAATGTATCTTATCATTTCTACAAATTCCGCGTGTCAGTTCTGATTTTCATATGCGCATTTTCGTGTTTAATGTCAATAATAACCTTCTCGTTTCTCAAAATCATTGTCACGTGGTTAATCCTAAAAATTCTACAAATTGAAAAAGTTAAAATCACCAGTCTCTGTTACATGGATGCATTGATACACTGTGATCCAGCCTCTGTTACATGGATGCATTAATACACTGTGATCCAGCCTCTGTTACATGGATGCATTGATACACTCCTGCTTTTGATACCGTTGATCACCACATTCTTTTGGAGAGATTGGAAACCCAAATTGGTCTACACGGACAAGTTCTGGCCTGGTTTAGATCTTATCTGTCGGAAAGATATCAGTTTGTCTCTGTGAATGGTTTGTCCTCTGACAAATCAACTGTAAATTTCGGTGTTCCTCAAGGTTCCGTTTTAGGACCACTATTGTTTTCACTATATATTTTACCTCTTGGGGATGTTATTCGAAAACATAATGTTAACTTTCTCTGCTATGCGGATGACACACAGCTGTACATTTCAATGAAACATGGTGAAGCCCCAAAATTGCCCACGCTAGAAGCATGTGTTTCAGACATAAGGAAGTGGATGGCAGCAAACTTTAAACTTTTAAACTCGGACAAAACAGAGATGCTTGTTCTATGTCCCAAGAAGAGATCTTCTGTTGAATCTGACAATTAATCTTAATGGTGTACAGTCGTCTCAAATAAAACTGTGAAGGACCTCGGCGTTACTCTGGACCATGATCTCTCTTTTGAAGAACATATCAAGACCATTTCAAGGACAGCTTTTTTCCATCTACGTAACATTGCAAAAATCAGAAACTTTCTGTCCAAAAATGATGCAGAAAAATTAATCCATGCTTTTGTCATTTCTAGGTTAGACTACTGCAATGCTCTACTTTCCTGCTACCCGGATAAAGCACTAAATAAACTTCAGTTAGTGCTAAATACGGCTGCTAGAATCCTGACTAGAACCAAAAAATTTGATCATATTACTCCAGTGCTAGCCTCCCTACACTGGCTTCCTGTCAAAGCAAGGGCTGATTTCAAGGTTTTACTGCTAACCTACAAAGCATTACATGGGCTTGCTCCTACCTATCTCTCTGATTTGGTCCTGCCGTACATACCTACACGTACGCTACGGTCACAAGACGCAGGCCTCCTAATTGTCCCTAGAATTTCTAAGCAAACAGCTGGAGGCAGGGCTTTCTCCTATAGAGCTCCATTTTTAGGGAACGGTCTGCCTACTCATGTCAGAGACGCAAACTCGGTCTCAACCTTTAAGTCTTTACTGAAGACTCATCTCGTCAGTGGGTCATATGATTGAGTGTAGTCTGGCACAGGAGTGGGAAGGTGAACGGAAAGGCTCTGGAGCAACGAACCACCCTTGCTGTCTCTGCCTGGCCGGTTCCCCTCTTTCCACTGGGATTCTCTGCCTCTAACCCTATTACAGGGGCTGAGTCACTGGCTTACTGGGGCTCTCTCATGCCGTCCCTGGAGGGGGTGCGTCACCTGAGTGGGTTGATTCACTGATGTGGTCATCCTGTCTGGGTTGGCACCCCCCCTTGGGTTGTGCCATGGCGGAGATCTTTGCGGGCTATACTCAGCTTTGTCTCAGGATGGTAAGTTGGTGGTTGAAGATATCCCTCTAGTGGTGTGGGGGCTGTGCTTTGGCAAAGTGGGTGGGGTTATATCCTTCCTGTTTGGCCCTGTCCGGGGGTGTCCTCGGATGGGGCCACAGTGTCTCCTTACCCCTGTCTCAGCCTCCAGTATTTATGCTGCAGTAGTTTGTGTCGGGGGGCTGGGGTCAGTTTGTTATACCTGGAGTACTTCTCCTGTCCAATTCGGTGTCCTGTGTGAATCTAAGTGTGCGTTCTCTAATTCTCTCCTTCTCTCTCTCGGAGGACCTGAGCCCTAGGACCATGCTCCAGGACTACCTGACATGATGACTCCTTGCTCTCCCCAGTCCACCTGGCCGTGCTGCTGCTCCAGTTTCAACTGTTCTGCCTTATTATTATTCGACCATGCTGGTCATTTATGAACATTTGAACATCTTGGCCATGTTCTGTTATAATCTCTACCCGGCACAGCCAGAAGAGGACTGGCCACCCCACATAGCCTGGTTCCTCTCTAGGTTTCTTCCTAAGTTTTGGCCTTTCTAGGGAGTTTTTCCTAACCACCGTGCTTCTACACCTGCATTGCTTGCTGTTTGGGGTTTTAGGCTGGGTTTCTGTACAGCACTTTGAGATATCAGCTGATGTACGAAGGGCTATATAAATAAATTTGATTTGATTTGTATAGAGAGAAATAGTCCTATAGTCCTATAAATACTATATTAACTACAACTCAAAACTTCTTACCTGGGAATATTGAAGACTCGTGTTAAAAGGAACCACCAGCTTTCATATGTTCTCATGTTCTGAGCAAGGAACTGAAACGTTATCTTTCTTACATGGCACATATTACTTTCTTCTCCAACACTTTGTTTTTGCATTATTTAAACCAAATTGAACATGTTTCATTATTTATTTGAGGCTAAATTGATTTTATTGATGTTTTATATATTTGGGTCCAGTGTATTTCTCAAATGGCCGTAAAATTTTTGGGGCGGCAGTGTAGCCTAGTGGTTAGAGCATTGGACTAGTAACCGAAAGGTTCAAATCCCCGTTCTGACAAGGTACAAATCTGTCGTTCTGCCCCTGAACAGGCAGTTAACCCACTGTTCCTAGGCCGTCATTGAAAATAAGAATTTGTTCTTAACTGACTTGCCTAGTTAAATAAAGGTAAAAAAATAAAATAATTAAATCTTCCCATTTTCCTAACAGAAACCCTGACACACACTAGAGAACAAATTCACTTTATGACTGAAACCCATAATCATCCCTAAATCTCCTCTCTTTAACCCCCCCACCCCACATCCCTAAATCTCCACTCTTTATTAACCCCCCCACCCCACATCCCCCTGTAACTCACTC
Source organism: Oncorhynchus masou masou (assembly GCF_036934945.1). Classification (NCBI taxonomy): domain Eukaryota; kingdom Metazoa; phylum Chordata; class Actinopteri; order Salmoniformes; family Salmonidae; genus Oncorhynchus; species Oncorhynchus masou. The sequence goes on from NC_088235.1 coordinate 4,124,734, forward strand.
ATCCAGTTGGTCCTCTGGTGGTGGGTTGGTGTCAGCATACAGGTACTTGCTCATATCCACCGGCCTGACCCCCTTCCTCCCCCTGGGTTTGGGAGCCTCCGGCTGCCGGACCTGGGGCCCCTGGGGGTCGGGGGTCGGAGACTAGGTCTGGGTCCTGGTCTGGCTCGTCAAACGGGTTGTACTCTGTGTGCGAGTGTGTGTTGACTTCGTCCTCGTCGAAGGGGTTGGAGGGCTCCTGGACATAGTAGGCCTCTGGGTCCTGTCGGAGGGTGAGGGAGGGGGCAGGGAGGGGGTCCTGTGACAGAGAGAAAGGGCGAGAGAGAGATGGGTCAATATTATCTTAGCTGTCTGTCTGTCCGTCAGTATTCTGCTTTACTGACAGAATACATAAACACACAGGATTCACAATGCTACGTGACATTTCTTGACATCTCGACAGCAACAAAAGGGTAACATTTGGTTTGGCAGGCACTTTATAAACAACCTCAGAACAATAAAATAAATCTTTCAACAACTATGTCAATAAACTTGGACTGAAAACACAATATAAAATATAAATATAAAATTCATAAAGGATAATAAATCAGTCTTTGATGTCGACCCCATAATAATGTACATTATGTGGACACCCCTGTCCCAATGCATAGTGCCAACTGTAAAGTGTGGTGGAGGTTGTATAATGTACATCGACATTATGTGGACACCCCTGTCCCAATGCATAGTGCCAACTGTAAAGTTTGGTGGAGGAGGTATAATGTACACTGACATTATGTGGACACCCCTGTCCCAATGCATAGTGCCAACTGTAAAGTTTGGTGGTGGATGTATAATGTACACCGACATTATGTGGACACCCCTGTCCCAATGCATAGTGCCAACTGTAAAGTTTGGTGGAGGAGATATAATGTACACTGACATTATGTGGACACCCCTGTCCAAATGCATAGTGCCAACTGTAACGTTTGGTGGAGGTTGTATAATGTACATCGACATTATGTGGACACCCCTGTCCCAATGCATAGTGCCCACTGTAAAGTTTGGTGGAGGAGGTATAATGTACACTGACATTATGTGGACACCCCTGTCCCAATGCATAGTGCCAACTGTAAAGTTTGGTGGAGGAGGAATAATGGTCTGGGACTGTTTTTCATGGTCCGGACCCTTTAGTTCCAGAGAAGGGAAATCTTAACCCCACAGCATACAATGACATTCTTGACCATTCTGTGCTTCCAACTTTGTGGCAACAGTTTGGGGAAGGACATTCCCTGTTTCAACATGACAATGCCCCTGTGCACAAAGTGAGGTCCATGCAGAAATGGTTTGTCGGGTGTGGAAGAACTTGACTGGCCTGCACAGAGCCCTGACCTCAACCTCATCAAACACCTTTTGGGATGAATTGGAACCCCGACAGCGAGCCAGGCCTAATCGCCCAACATCACTGATGCTCGTGGCTGATTGGAAGTAAGTCCCTGCAGCAATGTTCCAACATCTAGTGGAAAGCCTTCCCAGAAGAGTGCATGCTGTTATAGCAGCAAAGGGGGGCACAACTCCATATTAATGCCTATGATTTTGGAATGAGATGTTCGACGAGCAGGTGTCCACATGCTTTTGGCCATGCAGTGTAAATCAAACTGCTAAAACCCCTTGTCCCTTATAGACAGGTAGACATACAGTACAGAGAGAGAGACAGACAGAACAGGTATATAGAGGTCAAAGGTCAAGCCTACCATCATCATCATCACCGAACGGGTTGAAGTGATTGGTGTGTTCCAGGTGGGAGGGGTCATCAACATCATCAGCCGGATCATCGAAGGGATTGGAGCAGAGGGCAGGGGGCGTGTCCTGATCCTCCTCCAGGAAGTTGAGCTTACTGATCAGCTCTGTCGCCATGGGAACCAAAACAATGCAGGAACGAAAAAACAAATTTAACAAAACAAAAAAAGGAAAGAAAATAGTTCAAACTAGCGGAAGAAAACGAGATGAAACATCCTCACAACCAAAACCCTGATGAAAGAGTCAAAATGAAGACAAACATACAGAAATAAAAGAGTACAAAACAAATCTGCACTTTGGAGTGAACCACTCGAGTTCATTTGGTTTCCAGAAGTATTCCTTCCTTCTGGTAAAAGGTGACTGGTTAATGTCTGTCCATCTCTGTCCAGCTTCACTACAGTTGGAGTCCAGCGGGGAATTCAGCAGAGATTGATGGAACCGGGTTGCCATGAGAACCACTAGTGCAGGCTGGGAGTTGCCACAAGAGAGTCATCTTCTTCCTCATCAAGACAACAAAGCCTGTCTAGGTTGTGTGTGTGTGTGTGTGTGTGTGTGTGTGTGTGTGTGTGTGTGTGTGTGTGTGTGTGTGTGTGTGTGTGTGTGTGTGTGTGTCCGTGTGTGTCCGTGTGTGTCCGTGTGTGTCCGTGTGTGTCCGTGTCTCAACAGTGTGTGAGAAACTAAATGCTAACTGTGTGTGCTTCTGAATGTGGTATGTGAGCGTGAGAAAGTCTATTGCCAGAGTGAGTGAGATGATGAGCGAGTGTGTGTGTGTGTGTGTGTGTGTGTGTGTGTGTGTGTGTGTGTGTGTGTGTGTGTGTGTGTGTGTGTGTGTGTGTGTGTGTGTGAGAGAGTGTGGGAGAGTGTGTGTGAATACGTAGTGAAGTGGTAGTAGCTGATAAGGTGTGTTATTGCTCCTGCTGCATTCTGGGCCATATTAGGCCATCATTGTCACAAGTGGCAGCAGCATTGTGTGTGTGTGTGTGTGTTGTTTTCTCTATGGTAACAAAGCAACACCGTAAAGGAGGAATATGACTGACCATTGGTTCACTACAAATTGCAGACAAAAGGGGGAGGTTCAGGGTTCAGGGGCTTGGACACCAGGAGGGCAAACTGAAAAAGGACAGAAAACCAGCCAATGAAAACCAACCAAAGAAAACCAACCAATGAAAACCAGCCAATGAAAACCAACCAATGTACTAAACGTAATCTGAAGTGCAACACGAGAACACCAGGCAACACGACTACATCACCAATGGTACAGAGAGGGAGAGAGTGAGAGGGGGAGAGAGAGAGCTAGGGCAGGAGAGAGAGCTAGTGCAGGAGAGAGAGAGAGAGCTAGGGCAGGAGAGAGAGCTAGGGCAGGAGAGAGAGCTAGGGCAGGAGAGAGAGCTAGGGCAGGAGAGAGAGCTAGGGCAGTAGAGAGCTAGGGCATGAGAGAGAGCTAGGGCAGGAGAGAGAGAGAGAGCTAGGGCAGTAGAGAGAGAGATAGGGCAGTAGAGAGAGAGAGCTAGGGCAGTAGAGAGAGAGAGAGGGAGCTAGGGCAGTAGAGAGAGAGAGAGCTAGGGCAGTAGAGAGAGAGAGAGAGAGAGCTAGGGCAGCAGAGAGAGAGCTAGGGCAGTAGAGAGAGAGCTAGGGCAGTAGAGAGAGAGAGAGAGCTAGGGCAGTAGAGAGAGAGCTAGGGCAGTAGAGAGAGAGCTAGGGCAGTAGAGAGAGAGCTAGGGCAGTAGAGAGAGAGCTAGGGCAGTAGAGAGAGAGCTAGGTCAGTAGAGAGAGAGAGCTAGGGCATTAGAGGGAGAGAGCTTGGGCAGTAGAGGGAGAGAGAGCTAGGGCAGTAGAGAGAGAGAGCTAGGGCAGTAGAGAGAAAGAGCTAGGGCAGTAGAGAGAGAGAGCTAGGGCAGTAGAGAGAGAGCTAGGGCAGTAGAGAGAGAGAGCTAGGGCAGTAGAGAGAGAGCTAGGGCAGTAGAGAGAGAGCTAGGGCAGTAGAGAGAGAGCTAGGGCAGTAGAGAGAGAGAGCTAGGGCAGTAGAGAGAGCTAGGGCAGTAGAGAGAGCTAGGGCAGTAGAGGGAGAGAGCTAGGGCAGTAGAGAGAAAGAGCTAGGGCAGTAGAGAGAGAGAGAGCTAGGGCAGTAGAGAGAGAGAGCTAGGGCAGTAGAGAGAGAGAGAGCTAGGGCAGTAGAGAGAGAGAGCTAGGGCAGTAGAGAGAGAGAGCTAGGGCAGTAGAGAGAGAGAGCTAGGGCAGTAGAGAGAGAGAGCTAGGGCAGTAGAGAGCTAGGGCAGTAGAGAGAGAGAGCTAGGGCAGTAGAGAGAGCTAGGGCAGTAGAGGGAGAAACAAGAGTTAGAAAGAACAAGACAAAACGGGACAGAACAACAGAACGAGACAGTGAGAACGAGTGAGAAAGAAAAAGAGAAAAGGTTGAAAGTTGAAAACAGAAAGACCTTGGGAGGGAGACTGAGCGCTGCTTGGCGTTTTACTAGCCAGCTTTAGGAAGTAGTCCTCAGGGTCTCCGGCTAAGCAGCTGAGAGCATTGAGCTGGTTTACCATCTCTGAAAACAACCAGGCCAGAGAGCAGGAAGGGAGGAGAGCAGTGAGCAGAGAGAAAACACACAATACACACATATATTCAGAGGTTATATGTGTGTTAGGTAGTAGAATATCATATATGTTGAAGCCTAAGAGAGTACATATATTCACATATATTCAGAGGTTATATGTGTGTTAGGTAGTAGAATATCATATATGTTGAAGCCTAAGAGAGTACATATATTCAGAGAGGTTATATGTGTGTTAGCCTTTACATTAATGTGCTACCTAAGAGAGCATGTAACTGTCAAAATAAAGGAAACACCAACGTAGTGTCTTAACAGGGCGTTGGGCCACCAGGAGCCAGAACAGCCTCAACGTGCCTTGGCATTAGACTCAACAAGCATCTGGAACTATAGAGGAATGGCAACACCATTATTCCACGAGGCATTACATCATGTGGTGTTTTGCCAAATGGTGTTGGAAAACACAGTCTCAGGCGACGCCCCAGAATCTCCTACAAGTGGTCAATTTGGGTTGAGATCTGGTGACTTCGACGGCCATGGCATTTCGTCAACAACGTTTTCATGCTCTTCAAACCATTCAGTGACCACTCGTGTCCTGTGGATGGGGGCGTTGTCATCCTATGGGGACATAGACAAAATAATGACCTGCTCAGCATTTTTATACATAATGGGATGTTAATTGATTAATTAACTCTGTAACCACAACCTGTGTGGAAGCACCCATTTTCAATATACTTTGTATCCCTTATAGTGTTTCCATTATTTTGGCAGTTACCTGTATATGACAGAACATAGTTGTGTTAGCAACGCTGGGGCTTAGAGACAACATATATTCAGAGTCCTGTGTGTGTGTGTGTGTGTGTGTGTGTGTGTGTGTGTGTGTGTGTGTGTGTGTGTGTGTGTGTGTGTGTGTGTGTGTGTGTGTGTGTGTGTGTGTGTGTTAGATAGCACATATATGTAGAAGGCAAGAGAGCACATATATGCACATACTGTACATGTTAAGAATAAGAGAATGCATAGCCCCTAATAGAACCCTGTTAACTTCTCCTTGCTAGCACAGCTAATACACACATATACTGAACACAAATATAAAAACACAACAAGCAACAAATTCCACGGTTTCACTGAGTTAAAGGTCATATAAGGGAATCAGTCAACTGATATGAATTCAATAGGCCCTAAATCTACGGATTTCACATTTTTACATTTAAGTCATTTAGCAGACGCTCTTATCCAGAGCGACTTACAAATCACATGACTGGGCAGGGGGGCGCAGCCAATCAGAAGGAGTTTTTTCCCCACAAAAGGGCTTTATTACAGACAGAAATGCTCCTCAGTTTCATCAGCTGTCTGGGTGGCTGGTCTCAGACGATCCCACAGGTGAAGAAGCCGGATGTGGAGGTCCTGGGTTGGCGTGGTTACACGTGGTCTGAGGTGAAGAAGCCGGATGTGGAGGTCCTGGGTTGTCATGGTTACACGTGGTCTGAGGTGAAGAAGCCGGATGTGGAGGTCCTGGGTTGTCATGGTTACACGTGGTCTGAGGTGAAGAAGCCGGATGTGGAGGTCCTGGGTTGTCATGGTTACACGTGGTCTGAGGTGAAGAAGCCGGATGTGGAGGTCCTGGGTTGTCATGGTTACACGTGGTCTGAGGTGAAGAAGCCGGATGTGGAGGTCCTGGGTTGTCATGGTTACACGTGGTCTGAGGTGAAGAAGCCGGATGTGGAGGTCCTGGGTTGTCATGGTTACACGTGGTCTGAGGTGAAGAAGCCGGATGTGGAGGTCCTGGGTTGGCGTGGTTACACGTAGTCTGTGGTCATAAGGCCGGTTGGCCATACTGCCAAATTCTCTAAAACAACGTTGGAGGCGGCTTATGGTAGAAAAATGAACATTCAATTCTCTGGTAACAGCTCTGGTGGACATTCCTACAGTCGGCATGCCAACTCAAAACTTGAGACATTGTGGCAATGTGTTCTGTGACAAAACAGCATATTTTTTAGAGTGGCCTTTTATTGCCCCCAGCACAAGGTGCACCTATGCAATGATAATGCTGTTTAATCAGCTTCTTGATATGCCACACGTCGGGCGGATTAATTATCTTGGCAAATGAGAAACGCTCACTAACAGGATTGCAAACAAATTTGTGCACAAAATAAAGAGAAATAAGCTTTTTGTGCGTATGGAACATTTCTGGGATCAGTTATTTCAACTCATGAAACATGGGACGAACAATTTGTTGCGTTTCTATTTTTATTCAGTACATATGTAAAGTCTAAAAGCACACATACATTCATAGACAGTAGCGGTATCTGCAGGGGGGACTAGATATATAGTGCTTTCATTTCTAAACCAGATATACAAGAATTTATTCTTAGCTGACTTACCTAGTTAAATAAAGGTTACATTTAAATAAATAAAAATATATACACTACTGGTGAAAAGTAGCCAATAGCATTCCAGGTGAAGCTGGTTGAGAGAATGCCAAGAGCGTGCAAAGCTGTCATGAAGGCAAAGGGTGGCTATTTGAAGAATCTCAAATATAAAATATATTTTGATTTGTTTAACACTTTTTTGGTTACTACATGATTCAATATGTGTTATTTCATAGTTTTGATATCTTGACTATTATTCTACAATGTAGAAAATTGTAAAAATAAAGAAAAACCCTTGAATGAGTAGGTGTTCTAAAACTTTTGACCGGTAGTGTATATGAAAATAACCTTAATATAAAAAGACGACATTCTGTACTGTCCAATCATATGAATAATTTGATCTCAAAACTAAAATGCTGGAGTATAAAGACAAATGAAAATGTTTTACTGCACAGTCCAAAGTGTATATTCGCTGACAACTGCAGCTACCAACTAGCATCTTTAGTTAGACATGCTAGCACTATGCTACCCGCATCTGTCGCTACAAATTACTAGCTAGGCTAACTAGCATCTTTAGTTAGTCATGCTAGCGCTATGCTACCGTATCTGCCGCTCCAAGTTACTAGCAATGCTAGCTAGCATCCTGGGACTGATCTAGGTTGAAGATACCCAGGTTAGAATAAAAATAATTAATAATAATTTTTCATATTAATGGGACTAGCGCCAATGCTAACTAGCATCGCTGGACCCGTTGTTTAGAATTCTTCAACATTTTTGCAAAGAGTTGTGGGATACTACAATCCTATTGTCTTAACCTTTGTTATGTACAACCTAGGGACTAAGGCAGTGTTTCCCAAACTCAGTCCTCGGAACCCTAAGGAGTGCATGTTTTGGCCCCTAACACGACACAGCTGATTCTAATAATTTAAGCTTGATGATTAGTTGATTATTTTATTTGAATCAGACCCCTTGGGGTCCCCAGGACCGAGTTTGGGACCGCCACTATGACAAAGACTTACGCCCGTATGCATATGACCAGTGGCGCGCAGCTATAGGCACCCGTTGTATATTTATGTACGTTGAGCGGAGAGGAAGAGGAGAAACACACAGTTTAATGTAAAGAGCCTACGCTTTGTGAAGTCAGAGCGAGCAAAGCTGAACACAGCAGCTCCCATTCATTAGTCACAGTGTGATCTGGAGTATAAACGGATAGATGGAGGGTTGGAGGGAGAGAGGGATGGATGGAGAGAGAGAGAGAGCGAGAGAGAGAGGGATGGGGGCAAGAGAGAGGGATGGGGAGCGAGAGAGAGAGGGATGGGGAGCGAGAGAGAGGGGGAGGAAGAGAGAGAGAGAGAGAGAGAGAGAGGGGGGGGAGGGAGAGAGAGAGAGAGAGGGGGAGGAAGAGAGAGAGGGATGGGGAGCGAGAGAGAGAGAGATGGATGGGGAGCGAGAGAGAGAGGGATGGGGAGCGAGAGAGAGAGGGATGGGGAGCGAGAGAGAGAGAGGGATGGGGAGCGAGAGAGAGGGGATGGGGAGCGAGAGAGAGCGAGAGGGATGGAGGGAGAGAGAGAGGGGATGGGGAGCGAGAGAGAGAGGGATGGGGAGCGAGAGAGAGAGAGGGGATGGGGAGCGAGAGAGAGAGAGAGGATGGGGAGCGAGAGAGAGAGAGAGGGATGGGGAGCGAGAGAGAGAGGGATGGGGAGCGAGAGAGAGAGAGGGATGGGGAGCGAGAGAGAGAGGGATGGGGAGAGAGAGAGAGAGAGAGGGATGGGGAGTGAGAGAGAGAGAGGGATGGAGGGAGAGAGAGAGAGGCAGAGAGAGCGAGAGGCAGAGAGAGAGAGAGGCAGAGAGAGAGAGAGGCAGAGAGAGAGAGAGACAGAGAGGAGAGAGAGAGAGGAGAGAGAGAAAGAGAGAGAGAAAGATGGAGGGAGAGAAAGAGAGATGATGGAGAGAGAGAAAGATGGAGAGAGAGAAAGAGATGGAGGGAGAGAGAGAGAGGGATGGAGAGAGAGAGAGGGATGGAGAGAGAGAGGGATGGAGAGAGAGAGGGATGGATGGAGAGAGGGATGGATGAAGGGAGAGAGAGAGAGAGGGATGGAGGGAGAGAAAGAGAGAGAGAGAGATAGAGGGGGAGAGAGCGAGAGATGGAGGGAGAGAGAGAAAGAGAGAGAGAGAGAAAGATGGAGGGAGAGAGAGAGAGATGGATGGATGGAGAGGGAGAGAGAGGGCTACAACACCACCATGTGGCAACAACACCACCATGTGGCTACAACACCACCATGTGGCTACAACAACACCATGTGGCCACAACACCACCGTGTGGCTACAACAACACCACCATGTGGCTACAACACCACCGTGTGGCCACAACAACACCATGTGGCAACAACACCACCGTGTGGCTACAACACCACCATGTGGCCACAACAACACCATGTGGCCACAACAACACCATGTGGCTACAACACCACCATGTGGCTACAACACCACCGTGTGGCCACAACAACACCGTGTGGCAACAACACCACCGTGTGGCTACAACACCACCATGTGGCCACAACAACACCATGTGGCTACAACACCACCATGTGGCTACAACAACACCATGTGGCCACAACACAACCATGTGGCTACAACACCACCATGTGATCACAACAACTCCATGTGATCACAACAACTCCATGTGATCACAACAACTCCATGTGGCTACAACACAACCATGTGGCTACAACACCACCATGTGGTCACATCAACACCATGTGGCCACAACACCACCATGTGGCTACAACACAACCGTGTGGTCACAACACCACCATGTGGCTACAACAACACCATGTGGCCACAACACAACCATGTGGCTACAACACCACCATGTGATCACAACAACTCCATGTGATCACAACAACTCCATGTGATCACAACAACTCCATGTGGCTACAACACAACCATGTGGCTACAACACCACCATGTGGTCACATCAACACCATGTGGCCACAACACCACCATGTGGCTACAACACAACCGTGTGGTCACAACAACACCATGTGGCTACAACTCCACCATGTGGCCACAACAACACCATGTGGCCACAACAACACCATGTGGCTACAACAACACCACCATGTGGCTACAGCAACACCATGTGGCTACAACAACACCACCATGTGGTCACAACAACACCACGTGGCTACAACACCACCACCATGTGGCTACAGCAACACCATGTGGCCACAACACCACCATGTGGCAACAACACCAACACCATGTGGCTACAACAACACCATGTGGCTACAACAACACCATGTGGCTACAACACCACCATGTGGCTACAACACCACCATGTGGCAACAACACCAACACCATGTGGCTACAACAACACCAACACCATGTGGCTACAACAACACCAACACCATGTGGCTACAACAACACCATGTGGCTACAACAACACCAACACCATGTGGCTACAACAACACCATGTGGCTACAACACCACCATGTGGCCACAACACCACCATGTGGCTACAGCACCACGATGACTGGATGAATCTACATGATGCTTAGAGGCCCTCAGCTGTAGAATCAGTGTTCTTCATGGATGTTACTACATGCCCACGTGGTCTTCTGATGACAAAACGCTCTTTACAAATACTCTTATGGAAGCAGGAAGTCTCACTGAGGTCAGACGACCTTTTACG